>NW_015629570.1:84823-92928 GCF_001515625.1 Sinocyclocheilus rhinocerous
TAATGGACCAACGAACCAGGCTATATCACAATGTATAATGGGTAATTAGGTAAGTTCCCTGAAAAACATTCGCTTTGTTGTTTGCTAATACTTCAAAATGAACCATGTGAATGTCTGTGGGTGAGCACGTCTTCGCCATTCAAAATCAAATCGCACTTTTTCATTTTATAACGCCCTCTTATTGCTCTTCTTCCTAGTAGGTGCATTTTAAAAATGTTTTCCCGATGAATCCTGGACTCCTGCTCAAAATGATAAATTAATATAAGGACAGCTAAAAAACAAACAAAAACAAAAAAAAACAACAATAAGCCCGCAAAGCTGTTGTCGTTTCATCCTGACGGATGACAGCCGTGACAGCTAGTGGAATCCCGGAAAATAAACCGTGGAACTTTGACCAATGAGACAACAGTTTACTCGCGCGTGACTTGTATTAACAAATTTGGTCCGTTTAGAAACTTTGCCGTGTGAAAGCGAACCGCACCAAGAATAAAAAGCAACATTGTAATAATTTGAATCCCTGTTTCGTAACAAAGCAATCGATCTACAGGTATGAAAGCACCCTAAGATTATCTCAAGGAGAAAAATATGAGAAGCACAATATGTAGAAAGCGTCTTAATTTAATTCTCACTGAATCCCAATTTCAGTCTAAGTGAAACCACTGAGATATTCAAGATGTCTCTATTGGGATTGTTCTTTTCTATGGAAAGATGTTGATTGTCTCATAATTGGATGTTTCAGCACAATGTTTCTCTTACTCTATGCAAAGAACATTTTCATTTTACAGACTAAGAGGGTCACTGTAGATGGGGTACTCCTTGTAATTGTTTTGAATGATGCCTGTTTTAAAGGTTATTACCAATGCAGAAATATCCATTAATAGTATCCCAAAAGAGACTCCTGCATTTGAGTTACTGTGTGCTACAAACCCCAAGGTTAAATTAATTCTTGTCATTCTCAGGTACCCTGGTCGTCTTTTTGTAAATGCTAATTGAAAATTAAATTAGACAGTGTCCCCGACGGCCGTTTGTCCCCAGGCTGCACTCGAAGCAATTCAAACAATACGTCTCCTTGTATTTTGTTGAACTCTCGTTTGCACTTTTTTTTGTCTCTGTTGTAATTAATGCAGGAAAGGAAACAAAAGGATTGGGATGGAGGACAGGGGGGCATTTGTAAAGTCCCATGAGTAATCCAAAAGGTAGATAAGGCCAGAGTTTGAGGAACAGGGACAAATAGCCCACTCTGGAAAGCCACTATCATCCTTGGGAGCACCTCAGCTCTTGCTAATACAGTCTTGCCGGTTTGCAGATTGCCTGCCATCACACTTATAGAGCAAGATGAGATGGCAAGCAGAGGGGATGCAAGCTGTCACCCACCTCGGCCGATAAATCCCGTCGTTGTCTAAGGGATTTGAGCTGACTTTGCGGAAATGGGACAAAAAGCCTGGGCAATAACCCTTGATATGTGTAATCACAGGGCCGATAAATCTATTTTTAATGGAAGACAGCTGCTAACTCTTTCATTTTTCTCAGCTCTGCTGGCAGAGGGCAGGCTTCTTGTTTTATTTGACACGGCACATGACGCTCGACAGAACAGATGCATGCATCTGGGTGATTGTGAGCAAGATGAGGGCATACTTATTCAATAAAATATGGTGATGTGACCCCATATAATGCCACAAAAATAATTTCCTGCGTGCTCCAAAAGTGCTCAGATGGATCCTGTAGCATATATGTGGTAGAGTAAAAAGGACACCGGTTTGTTTAGTGATGTATAAAACAATGGGGTAATTTTTAGTCACAGGAAATGATGTCAAAATTTCAGGGTATTGCTTCACACCTTCTGACATCAGCTCATCTTCCCTAGTGTATGAGTGAGACCTCAATTTCCCTGCATAGCTAATCCTTCACCAGTCTGTTGCGGTTGGGTAACTGTTGTAGGCTGCGGAGGCCACGTGAGAGTGTGAAATTGTTGGTAGGAGTTGAAGGTGAAATCACGGAAGGACATAGAACTCAGAGGGCCTCTGACCCTAAATTCACATCAATCTCCTATTAAGATGCTAATGAGTAAATGCTTACAGAAATTACATCTGTATATTAATGGCAAATCTAAAAGGCAGTGTTTCTTTACGGTGCAGGTTTTCCCAACGGACTAAACGTGACATCCAAATGTGCAAGTAGGCCGTGTTTTCTAGGTGTTCAGTGCATTGACCTCCGGCCACCCTACACTGGCTACGTCTGTGGACGATGTCCACCAGGGTACCACGGAAATGGACGCACCTGCACAAAACAATCAAAGCATAGCAGTAAGTACTTTTTGAACTTAACATTGCAATCAGTCTTTCAAAGCTTAAATATAATAAAAAAATTATTGAGTTGAATTGAATATGTACATGTGCGCACACACATCCTTTCATCAACACAGAACTAAACAATATAACTTTTTCAAAGTTGTTGCATCATGATGAATATTTAATTTACATTTGTTTTAAAATGAATCTGTCGCTTTTTTTTTCTCATCAATTCTTTCTTAATTCTCCTTGTTTCATCTCCTGAAAGCGCAGAGCTCCAGTAATTAGAAAAAAACATAACGAACAGGAAACAAGCCTGTCATAATCCTCAGAACGTGACAGGTACTTTGATACGGTTGATAAGTGAGATCTGGAAACGTCTAATGCTCAGTCATGCACGGTGGTTGCTGACCCACAATGTGTTTTTGGCTGACGAGTATAGGGAACGGAAAAAGACAGTAAGGAATTAGGGAAAGAATGTGTAAACTCATTTAGATAGGGGATGAGGAGGGGGAAGACAGTGAGGAAGAGTTAACAGAAAACTGGAGTTTTAACAGAGTAGCAGGTTTTTTGTTTTTTTTTGGTCTTTGATTCTCCTTTTACATTTAAAAAAAAAGCAAAATTACCAGACTGCATCTTATCCCTTATCCCCAGAGTACAGTATGTTACATTTCACTCAATGGAAATGTTGTTAGACTTCTTAATCTGTTCTTTTGCTTGAAAAATCCCTCAAATACATTTTCCTAAGTTGCAGTATCGCAGCACGACCGTAAAAGCCTTCAGAGCAGGGTAATGACTTTTAATGCATTTTTCACTGTGAATGGACAACTGCTGGAATCATTCCTAATAGTGCCGTTATCAGGAGTGAATCCATGAGCAGCCACAGTGGGAACTAGAAAAGAAACCGCTTCATTTTGCAAGCTAATTCCCTTATTGTCGCCACATGCATCCCAGATTCTTACACACTCAGAAACGACTGTGCGTCTCTGTTGTTGGGATTGCATTTTGTTGTATTATGTCTTTGTTCCTTGCTTGTGGATGGGGGACAAAATAAATCTTGTCGAGCGGCCACAGCAACTATCTGTTGTTTATGAGTAAATATACCACCATGATGTTTTAAGCTAGTACTGAGCGCCATTGCATCATAACTGCAATTATGGTGGTCTCATTGTGTAAAATCTTCAAAGGTCTGGTCAAGATATCCAGAGGATGTTGATGAATAACTGCAGAATACACTATCAATCCCTTCTTTTTATTTTGGTGTCCTTAATACAGAGATGTCCAATCCTGCTCCTGGAGGGCCACTGTCCTGCAGAGTTCAGCTCCAACCCCAATTAAACACACCTGAACCAGCTAATCAAGGTCTAAATAGGAATGCTAGAAACTTCCAGGCAGGTGTGCTGAGGCAAGTTGGAGCTAAACTCTGCAGGACCCTCCAGGACCGAGTTTGGACACCCCTGACAATGTGTTTTTGGCTGACGAGTATAGGGAACGGAAAAAGACAGTAAGGAATTAGGGAAAGAATGTGTAAACTCATTTAGATAGGGGATGAGGAGGGGGAAGACAGTGAGGAAGAGTTAACAGAAAACTGGAGTTTTAACAGAGTAGCAGGTTTTTTGTTTTTTTTTGGTCTTTGATTCTCCTTTTACATTTAAAAAAAAAGCAAAATTACCAGACTGCATCTTATCCCTTATCCCCAGAGTACAGTATGTTACATTTCACTCAATGGAAATGTTGTTAGACTTCTTAATCTGTTCTTTTGCTTGAAAAATCCCTCAAATACATTTTCCTAAGTTGCAGTATCGCAGCACGACCGTAAAAGCCTTCAGAGCAGGGTAATGACTTTTAATGCATTTTTCACTGTGAATGGACAACTGCTGGAATCATTCCTAATAGTGCCGTTATCAGGAGTGAATCCATGAGCAGCCACAGTGGGAACTAGAAAAGAAACCGCTTCATTTTGCAAGCTAATTCCCTTATTGTCGCCACATGCATCCCAGATTCTTACACACTCAGAAACGACTGTGCGTCTCTGTTGTTGGGATTGCATTTTGTTGTATTATGTCTTTGTTCCTTGCTTGTGGATGGGGGACAAAATAAATCTTGTCGAGCGGCCACAGCAACTATCTGTTGTTTATGAGTAAATATACCACCATGATGTTTTAAGCTAGTACTGAGCGCCATTGCATCATAACTGCAATTATGGTGGTCTCATTGTGTAAAATCTTCAAAGGTCTGGTCAAGATATCCAGAGGATGTTGATGAATAACTGCAGAATACACTATCAATCCCTTCTTTTTATTTTGGTGTCCTTAATACAGAGATGTCCAATCCTGCTCCTGGAGGGCCACTGTCCTGCAGAGTTCAGCTCCAACCCCAATTAAACACACCTGAACCAGCTAATCAAGGTCTAAATAGGAATGCTAGAAACTTCCAGGCAGGTGTGCTGAGGCAAGTTGGAGCTAAACTCTGCAGGACCCTCCAGGACCGAGTTTGGACACCCCTGCCTTAATGTAATGAGCCTTACCATGTCCTGTTGTGGCTGACAAGTAAACTTTTTAAGTTGGATTAAAAGTATTTACTGTTCATAAGCTTGACAAGTTGCTTTTCCTCTCATCTAGCACTGCGTTACTCACCACAACTGAACCAAGCCAAGAACAACATACCTCATGTCTCCCACGGCTTTTCCCATCTGCACCTCCCCATCCTTCCATTCAGGCAGCCTCAGAGACGCCTATCCTCACGAGCGAGGGCCCCACACCATCAGACCACCACTCACATCCCCCTCCCGCCAACCTTTCCACCTGTCACAGGGAAAGCGGGACTGGTGCTTAAGGCAGGACACGCACCTGCCTCAACCAGCAGCAGAGATCGACTCCTTTCTCACTCTCACAATCAACTGAAAATTCTTCCGAGCCCAGAGGAGAGAGATGCTTCATTTAAAGTCTCGGCAGGTGGATTTGCAGGAGTCACGCCTGGAAAAGTCACTTTACCTCACACTTCAAGGCACGTTGAGGCACTGAGGAAGTCTCCACAACAATCCAGTCTGGTCACAATTACCCGACCTCAACCTTGGACACCTCCAGACACCCAGAAACCCCTAACAGCAGCCCTAACTTCCCTTTCCTTCTCCTTTTCGGAGTCTGAGTTCTCCGCTGATGGAGGCCTTGGAGCCAGAATCCAAGACCCCTATGAGACCCAAACACTGCCTCAGGAGAGCTTCACCTTCCTTGGTGAACAAAGCCAAACCCAATTTCTGGACAACCAACCAACTCTTCAGAACGGTAGACACCAAGGCAAGAGCAAAAATGTGGTTCTATTAGAGGAGAGAAGTTTCACCTGTGCAGATGTACCTTGCTTCCCAGGAGTTCACTGTGAGCTTGCAGGGGATGGGCAACCCAGATGTGGACGGTGTCCTTTGGGGTACACTGGAGATGGTCGAATGTGCAGAGGTAATTTTAGATGTATACATGACTTTTCTTTATTATCCATTGATGAGTTAGTCCTCATCAAGTCCAAAATTAGAGACTTACTTATCCATGACATAAATGCCTGGGCAAACATATTGTAACTTTAGGGGTATAACATCTTGTCACTGGGGCAGTACCCTACATCCTTATACCTTATCTGCCATAAAATGTGCATATTTGTACCTTAGAGTAGTAATAGGTACCCTTACTACTATGTGCTACTATGAACCTTTTAGAGGGTAAATAAGGTACAAAGATGTCTCTTTAAAGAAAACTGCCCTAATGACAGTTTCATATGTCGTTTCAGGGATGGTTTACCTGAAATAGTTGATACCATAATATTATTCAGTGATTAGTTGTTCCTCAAAAGTGTCATTGTATCAAACTGGTACATTCCTGATTAAGTATCATATAAGTGAAATGGAGAACCCCGACTCAAAGTGCAAAGCTAGCTAGTCCGATTATAACTACCAATATTCGTATAGTAATTGCCGATTTTATGTGCAATAGGTCAGTGAACAAATTGTGGGCATGCCTTCTGAGTTCTAGACTACAGAGAAGTGTGCAGCATGTGGAGTTTAAGACTGACAACTGACAGTAACTGGTATAAACAATAAGCTCAATCCTCAAGCATGCTCTAGGCATAAGGAATAAATACATTCCTTGAGCTCCATCCCATGGGTTCGTGAACCTGAGAAAATTAGGAGCAGTGGGTGGAAGAATCACTAGAAACATGTTTGCTATTGTAATCCCATGAAATTGTATTACTATGTTGAAATTCACTCAGGACAATGATTATTTATGCATTCATGAATTATTTTCAGGCACTGTTTTCAAGGTATGAATATAGTGTGAACATGCACAAAACCATCACAGGTGTCTTGCGTTGAGCTCTACAAAGCATATGGCAGTGGATCTAGCGTTTCATTAAACAGGAAGTTAATGTGGTGAATGTTACCCAACTATTCAAATCAGTCTGGTATTTTTCAGAATGCTTGGAGGAACTTAGGGTGAATTTTAAAATGCAAGCATGGTAATGATCTACAAATATAACACTAGCGTCACCTGCACTTTAACAACAACTCACTTTAATTTAAAATGAAAGGTACACATTTAAAATTGATACAGTATATACAGAATCTGTATATGTTTTTGCTTCCTGTTCTTCAGGCCGCAGATGGAGGCAAATATGTGTTTGCCTTTTGATGAAGTGAATGTAGCGTCTGGACCAATCAGACACACCATTTTTCATTTGATTTAACAAATCAATTATTCATTAGATTAACATCTGACCATGTGTTATTTGTGTTTGCATGCCATTTGTGCCTTCAGCCGTGTGCAGACATGCCTGCGGTAGAAACATGGAGTGTGCGGCCCCCAACACGTGTCGCTGCAAGAAGGGATACAGTGGTCCAAATTGTGAAACAGGTCACAAACAAACACACACCAATGTTTATAAATGTTGTAAACATGGTCAGGTGCAATCACACACACAAGCACTCATTTTGAAATAACGTAATTGTTGAATGACATCATTTTGGATTCTCACAGCTATCTGCAGTCCAGCCTGCCTGAACGGAGGGAAATGTGTGGCGCCAGATGTATGCGACTGCATGTCAGGTTACCATGGAGAGACCTGTGAAAGCGGTAAGAACACTGAAATTGCATTGCCATTCAGCACTTGTGTAAATAATGTGTAAAAAGTGCATTTTTCCACTTTTTTTACACAGTTTGTAGGCGTTTTTGAGTTAATAACCCTATGAAATGGGGCTTGACAAGTGCTGTTTCTGGTCCTTTCTTTAAAAATGGTCAATATAGCCTTTTGTTTGTCTCAGCCTTGCATTTGTGAACTGTAATTTGCTCTTTTTTTTAAAAAAATGGTCAATAACCTTTTGTTTACATCACAGCCTTTTGTTTATGAACCATGATTTGCTACCTTTATTACAAGTTGGAGTCAGCTGGTATTTATACATTTAATAGGAGACAACATTGTTCTAGAGAGAGTTTCATTTGAAAAAAGTTTGCATACACATTTTATGTTTAGGAAAATGGCTGTCCATTTTATACCCTTGTAGGTTAATTTGTGAACTCATATCAAATAGCATACAAGATGGCCTCAAGTATGGTTTTTGGTAGGGATGCACCGATATCGATATTGGTATCGGTATCGGGCCCGATACTGCGCTCCTGTACTCATACTCGTAAAAATGTCCCGATACCAAAAGCCGATACCAAACAGCATGTGAATAGAGCTGTGTTTTAAATTACAAATGCTGTGAAAATAGTAAAAAAGTATCGGTATCGGACTCGTTCTGAAAAAAGTGGTATCGGTGCATCCCTAGTTTTT
>NW_015629570.1:93725-95539 GCF_001515625.1 Sinocyclocheilus rhinocerous
GCCATTAAAATGAACAGTGAAAGTAACAAAAGCTTATACAATACATTTTAACTGGTATAATTAAGTGTGGAAATAACTGAAGGTAATATCTGTTTGCTAAATGAAGCCAACTAACATGATTCATATTATTATTATTATTACTATTATTTTGTTTCTGTACCCAATATTTTTTTAAAAATTACAAATGCTGTGAAAATAGTAAAAAAGTATCGGTATCGGACTCGTTCTGAAAAAAGTGGTATCGGTGCATCCCTAGTTTTTGGTACTATTTTGCAAATCTGTGCCATTTGAACTTTCCATAAAAAGGCAAGAGCCAAATAATCTGTACAGGCTTGATGAGTTATGCATTAGCGGTTTGCTTTGTGTGATATATGACTGTATTTTGTGTGCATTTGGTCGCATGAATATTCCCGCAGCTCTCTGCAGTTTGCCTTGCCTGCACGGAGGCACCTGCGTGGGTCGAGACACCTGCTCATGTCCCTATGGCTTCGTAGGGCCCAGATGTGAAACCAGTGAGTCCTGATAAATCATGTTAGCTTGGATTTCATGTGCATGTGGATGTTTGCAAAGATGGTATTGCATGTGTTTTGGTTTCATTTTCACAGTGGTATGCAACCGTCACTGTCAAAACGGTGGGAAGTGTGCATCACCGGATGAGTGCGAATGTCTGGCAGGGTGGACGGGACCATCGTGTGAGACAGGTGAGAGTGTGTGTGGTTGGCTCCCAGTGGGAGCAATCTCTTCTCACTAAATCCATCATATGTATGTGTGCTGCTTCCTGGTGGCATTTAGCTGATGTAGAACCTCTATCTGTTCATTTTTCATTCCATCCTGGCGGCTCAGAGAAAACACCAGCTATTATTTCAGCCTGATGCTAACTACTTCTCATCCACCTGTGAGGATCAATTACTATCAATTGAGCGGAGAGCCTCACAGTAACAAATGTAGTTTTTATTCACATAAATAATATTTTACAAAAAAACAATATATGTCAACTCAAACAAAAACAGTAAAGTGATGCAATAAGATGTTGCTATAGGGTGTTTTTAGGAATAGAGAGAGAGAGAATTAACTTTTGTTTTTGCACTCAAAAAATATTTAGGTTTAAATTACAATTTTATGTGTTTCAATTGCATACAACTTTTCCATTACATAGTTTTAACATAAACAAAATAATAAATTTTATGTGATTTGTATGCGTCAGTCATACATGAATGAAACAGGTAAGACTTATAGACTTAGTCCCCAGTGTTTTATAAACATCGCTCAGTGTTCATGTTTTTCCACACTACAATGTTGTGTGTTAAAGTAGCATTGAAGCAGTGCTGGAATTAAGGACATAATTATTTGACGATTGACCATTAATGATGAACACCTGCTATTAACAAGTTTAGGTTTTCATCTATTATTTCTACTTTATTTCAATCTCACTTAACAAAAAATAAAAAAGTAATAGTTTTATTTTAACAACACTGATATATATAGGTTATATTTGTTTATTATTACATAATACTTCTAGCCCTGGGGCCCGTTCTTCGTACGTCGCTAACTCAGTTAGCTGGATTTGATTGTTGACGATTTGGCATGATCTTGGATTATTTGGTTCTTCGAAGCTCATCCCGGAGTTGCTGTCATAGCAACAGGTCCGTAAGCTTAAACCTGCTTTGGAGCAGGCTTCTTTCATGTAAACAGGATTAGATAGCATCTTTTTAAGCAGAATTGATACTTAAAATCTGTCCGTTACCAACGCTACTTTATTACAAGAGTTCCCTAATCCAGGGACAATAATTTAAAAATAATAATCATTTAAAAAT
>NW_015629570.1:97190-146480 GCF_001515625.1 Sinocyclocheilus rhinocerous
GACCTGGGGCCCGTTCTTCGTACGTCGCTAACTCCGTTAGCTGGATTTGATTGTTGACGATTTGGCATGATCTTGGATTGTTTGGTTCTTCGAAGCTCATCCCGGAGTTGCTGTCACAGCAACAGGTCGGTAAGCTTAAACCTGTTCGGGAGCAGGCTTATTTCATGTAAACAGGATTAGATTGCACCTTTTTTAAGCAGAATTGATACTTAAAATCTGTCCCAGCCACCGTTACTTTATTACAAGAGTACCCTACTAATCCAGGGACAATCATTTAAAATAATAATCATTTAAAAAGTCATTTAAAGATAATTATAATAATGTTGTGTAGTCTTTAATATTATAGACACAGCCAGTTTTACTCACTGAAAGATGTATTCGTCATAAAATTATTACTTCATAATTGTATTCGAGTCTTACACACATGCTATACAGATATTGTAGAGTCGTGCATTAATTTGAGTGATGACAGCTATTATGGGAGTGGCTTGATGGAGTGCAGGAGATGCAGATGACTTGATCTTGACCCTTAAGAAACTTTAATTAATGCAGTCACATAACAAATCTGTTCAAATATAAAATTAAATGAATTGCTAATTACTACATTGAAATAAAAATGTAAAGCCTGTACAAATATTAGAAATCGTGAATATAAATAATTGAGAATCATGTAAAAAAAAATTAAAATAAAATAAAAACAGTGCACATTTCATTTATCTATTATAACATTTATGTAGTTTTGTTCGCTTGGCTGTTTCCTTATAAAAGTCCAAAAATGTGTCAAGTTTTTCGTTTGGATGTGACATTTCATCTCGAATGTAATAAGCGACGTATGAAGAACGGGCCCCAGAACTGGCTGTTATATAAACATCATTGTGGCACAGCATGTACAATTTCAATTTATGAATTTCAAAAGGTTTTGAAAAGAGCTTGACAGATTTCTTTGAAAATCATTAGTAGGCCAGTTTTACTCTCTCTGAAGAGTACATCATTATTTTTTAACAGCTGAGCTGTGATTTTGACCTCACAAACACCCAACAGTGAGGTTTGACCCCAAAACAACCACCTACGTTTCATGCATCTTATATTTAATGTGTGTATCTGTCTCCAGCTCTGTGTAACCCTGTGTGTCTCAACGGCGGAACCTGCGTTCGCTCGAACTCCTGCACCTGCCAGCCTGGTTTCTACGGGACTCAGTGTCAAAACGGTATAACAGCCTTTCTTTTTGAATCAATGTTCCTGATGCATGGCCTTGTTTTTTGAGAGCTTACAGAGGCTGGATATCAATTTCTTAAGAGCGTGGGGTGAAGCATTTCTACTGCACTTTAAAACGATAAAATGGACCAGCCCTAAAAACCATTTGGATTCTATTGAAGTCTCGCGCTCATGTCGTAGCCCCAGATTCAGGGCGTATGATGTGTACATATCGATTCCTCTGCAGCAGCTTCATGTGGTGAGGAATGATTCGCATAATGGCTTGCAACAGCCACTTGGTAAAGATGTTTTTGATGATGGGGAATGACTCTAATGTCTGGGTTGCTTCAAGTTTTGTGAAATGTAGCAGCTTTTAGAGTGTGTTTTCCCAGTCATGTCAGATTTGCTGTTGGCTATTTCACCTTACGGCTGTTTGATGTGTCCGTCATCAGTTCAGAGAACACTGGTGTGATTTTCATTCATCAAATGCAGGACATTTTATGCACTTCTCTTTCTTTCAGCCGTGTGCAGTCCACCCTGCAAGAACGGAGGTCACTGTATACGAAACAATATCTGCTCATGTGTGGAGGGATATTCTGGGCCGCGCTGTGAGAAAAGTAAGTGTTGTCTTTCTGACAGGTTCCTGGAGGACTTCTATCCAACCTGAGCTTGATAGGAACAGGTTTTGGTAAAGCTCCAATCATAAACTTATAATTTTGTACCTCTATGCCCCCTTTGAAACACATGGCATGATGGGATTTAAGTCACAGCATACGGAAGGAAAGCATAGAGTTGTTTTGTTGATCGAAATGACAGAAAATGGCGCTCTGGGAGCCAAGATCAGACGTTAGTTGAAGAGTTACATATGGCCTGTCTGATCGAGGAGGAAGAAAGATGAATCTGAGCAAAGATAGTGAGTTATTTCAGTGTGAGGATTATGAGACATATGGGATCAGGACTGGATGAATTAATGTGGATGGCAAGTCTTGTTATATGAATATTCCAATTAAAATAACATTTAAGAATGTAATGTCTTTATGTTTAGGTCAAGTGTAAAAAAAAATATTTTTTTCCAAACACACTTCACACCGCAGAGAGTAAACGGCTTACTGATTTTTTTTTTTTTTTAAATACAGTGTTAATGAACAAAACGCTAATGCTAATAATAATAATAATAATAATGCAATATTAAGATATTCAATAATACAAAATAATATTTTAAATAGATACAATTCATAATGTTGTACAATAAAACATTGTTTAAAAAGTATTATTTGTAATAATATCAATAATGTCATATTTATTATATAATGAAAAAGAACATTTAAAAGAAAACATTTATAAATTAAAATTTGTGAGTAAAACATTCAATAAAATGCAAGTATTTATAATAATAATAATAATAATAATAATAATGTAATTTGTTATTAATGAAAGAACATTTTCAATAAAAAATCATAACTTATGAATAATAAAACATTTATTAAATTAAGTATTTATACTAATAATAAATATTTGATATAAAATAATGAAAAATAAAATTTTAAATATGAAAAGTAACTATTTAAATTATATAAAAAATCATAACTTATGAATAATAAAACATTTATTAAATTAAGTATTTATACTAATAATAAATATTTGATATTAAATAATGAAAAATACAATTTTAAATACGAAAGGTAACTTTATTTAAATTATATTTAAAAATATTATTTATAATAATAATAATCATAAAAAAGAAATAAAATCTGAAAAGTCCATAACTTTATTCTTATTATTAAATATTTTAGCAATTTTTTTCTTACTTGAATGATCAGTTCGTGGTGTCAAAGTTGTAATCAGTATTTCAGCCACATCTTGACCAATCAAACTCTAAAATCCATGTAAATTGCTTTGTCTGTCTACAAAAAAATAAAAAATAAAAATAAACGTTATTTTACCCTATTGGTCCAAGTAAATCCAAAGCTTTACCTTTCCATTTCTCCACAGGTGTGTGTGAGCCAGTGTGTATGAACGGAGGACGATGCGTTGGACCAGATGTGTGCGACTGTGCATCAGGCTGGAGGGGAAAGAGATGTGATAAACGTGAGTACCAAACCTCATCCTGACAAAGACCTCGAAGTGACCTCCTTACCTCATGTTAGCATTCTGAGAGAAGTGTCTTTAAACATAAATCTCACAGTTCTTATGTAATAATTAACAGAAACTATAACAATTCTACTTATATAATATAAAAATCACACTTTTGATAATGTGTTCCAGTGGTTTGAGCCTTGTTTGTCTGTTTGATGTAGTTGCTCTCTCTGTTTCTGTTCCTCCAGCTGTGTGTCTGCAGAAGTGTTTAAACGGAGGTGAATGTGTGGGGCCGAATACCTGCCACTGCCGTCCCGGCTGGAAGGGAACTCTCTGCCAAATCCGTAAGTGATTCCCATCCGAGTAACAGAAATGCAATCCTTTCACCACAATCACTGCGGTGAGACTCCAAAGACATGCACTTCACTCGCTCTCGTTCTCCGTAAAAGAATCTAAATTGCATCTCCTCTGTTCCTCTGCGGTTGTTGGCGATACGTTTTGGTGATTAACAGCACAGATTGTCTGTGTTTGGCAGGGGAGCAGGAATTCACGTTTACTGCTGGAAGTAAACGTGAATGCTAATGTCCTCACAAGGGGAGTGGATCGGGATCAGTTTAAAATGCCTTTGCCTTGAGCTTGACCTGTGTAGGAATGGTTCATTCAAAATTAAACTTTAGATCTAATGGTGACATATTTGAATGAGATTTGAGAGCTACGATGGATTTTTAAACTTGACTTGGATTTTGGGTCTTTTCATGACATACATTTTTAATATGGCATATAGGTTGTATGGACCAATTTATGATACCATATATGTGACCCTGGACCACAAAACCAGTCATAAGGGTCAATTTTTTCGAAATTGAGATTTGTACATCATCTGAACGCTGAATAAATAAGCTTTCCATTGATGTATGGTTTGTTAGGATAGGACAATATTTGGCTGAGATACAACTATTTGAAAATCTGGAATCTGAGGGTGCAAAAAATCAAAATATTGAGAAAATCGCCTTTAAAGTTGTCCATATGAAGTTCTTAGCAATGCATATTACTAATCAAAAATTATGTTTTAATATATTTACAGTAGGACATTTACAAAATATATTTTTGGAACATGATCTTTACTTAATATCTAATGATTTTTGGCATAAAAGAAAAATCAATAATTTTGACCCATACAATGTATTTTGGGCTATTGCTACAAATATACCCCAGTGACTTAAGACTGGTTTTGTGCTCCAGGGTCACATATGGTTTTTTGTCTGTTTGGAGCTTGACAGCATTTGTACTCGATTCACTTTCATATAGAAAAGAGCAACCAGGACATTCTTCAAAATTTCTTTTTTCAATCTTTAAGCTATTTTATAATTATTTATTAATCACACAAACACAGACACACATACATATATACATATTATATACAGTGTTGGGCAGTAACGCATTACTGTAATTTGATTATTTTTTTAGTAACGGAGTTTAACGCGCTATAATTTTCAAAATAGTAATTACAGTATAGTTACGAGCCGAAGTCTCTATACGTTACTGCCGCGTTACATTGCTGACAGAATGCAGTGTTTTATAATCTAGAGATTGTAAAAAGGATGTAGCACACGCACTGTCGAGTCCAGTGCCAGTGGATTAGAGACCTGCTCCCGCGAGACCCGACGCAACAGAGAAGGGGACAAGATGGGCGCGTGACAAGATGGGCGAGTGCTGGTGCGGCGGGTAGACACTCGTGTGTGTGCGGGATGCGGGAGAATAAAATGATTCGCGGGACTCCCGCAAATCCAGTGCCAATTAGAGCCCTGCTCCCGCGAGACCCGACGCAACAGAGAAGGGGACAAGATGGGCGCGTGACAAGATGGGCGAGTGCTGGTGCGGCGGGTAGACACTCGTGTGTGTGCGGGATGCGGGAGAATAAAATGTAATTAGTAATTTGATTACATTTTCAGAGTAACTTGCCCAACACTGATATTGAGATAGATATATATATAGATATATATATATAAAATGAAGAGTTCATTTGCAAAAACAGATAACTCCGTTTTAACAACTCTCAGTGATCATGCTTTTTCATTGTGCATTCCAATTAATCTCAATCAAATTGCACTAAAAAAAACAACTAACTAACACAAAACACAAAAACATGATAACATAATAAAAAACATGATTTTTGAAAATAAACAAAGTTATATGTTATCTGTTATCTGTTTTTGCAAATAAACTTCATATATATATACATATTTACATTTGATGAATTGTAAATGTTTATTTATTTTGCAATTTTATTTTATTTAGTTTTGATTAATTGTAGAATCAATATTATTTTTTGTTTGTTTGTTTGTTTTTCCAGTATCAATCGTTTTAATTTCTGCCATTACATTTGCATATTCCTTTGCATATCATGTTTTATATGTGTACTATGTTCTAAATCTATATCTAAAATATAACATGACAAACCATTAATAATGCCATGATTTCTCACAGCAATCTGTGAACAGAGGTGTTTGTACGGCAGCCGATGTGTCCGACCCAATGTGTGCGCTTGCAGAAGTGGCTACGTGGGAACTCTTTGCTCTAAGAAGGTAAAAATTAATTAATTAATTAATTAAATCAAAAAAATAAATTAGATAGTTAGTATTAACTTTTTTTTTTCTTTTTTTTTTTTACAGCTTCCCGTCCAGACAGGATGAGGAAATTACATCATCAGGTGTCATTGATGCACTGAGGACACTGGGCCCATATTTTAACCTGACAGGGTTACACTGTAAATATCACATCTGAAGATATTAATTTATGTATAAGGTATAATATGCTGTTTTTTTTCACGCTCTTCAATCGTTACTATATTTGTGAAAATGATTCCGAACAAAATAAATGTGTATTTTACATTTTTTTTGGTTCTTTTTGCTTAATTCTAACATCCACTCACATTATCTCCAGAAGATCTAAATATTTTTGCAATTCATTTAGGGATGCACGGTAGTGGCAAAAATCACACACTTCACCTCTAAATGACCTCTGATTCCTTAGGCCAGATTTTATTTGTAACTCACTGTAGTTTAAAGTCAAGTTTGACAGAAAAACAATCTCTCTTGGTATTCAAGCCAAGGCACAGACAATTTAGCATCCTTTGCCATTCTTCCTCCAACGACGTGGCCTGAAACCCAGCTGCACTCTGTTTCTCTGAGGACGTCCCCTTTAATGTGACTGGAATGTTAAAAAAAAAAACACGTAAACATGCTGTTTGTGTCACGCCTGGCGGAGCGTGCAGTGGCTGCAGTTTTACCGCAGATCGCTTGGCAAATATAAACAGACACCTCGGTGACAACACAAACAAGCATCTGAACTAATTAACGGCCATTGATGGCGGCCATTAATGAGTCAGCCACAGATAGTTCCTCTCATGCATAGCTAATAATCCAGCTGTTCGCATACGATTACCTGTGGTGCGCAAAAATAAAGAGAAAAGGACGGTAAACATTTAAGAGCTCGCAGAGGACAATAAACTGTTCATCACTAGTTTGAAAGGGTTATGAGGAGGCCAATTAGTGTTTGATTTATTGATTATGAATAATTATGAAATACACACACACACGGTTCTGGAAAAACTGGAGGGTTTTTTTGCAAGATGTTTATTCTGCAAGAAAACATTAAATTGCTTCTTGACTTTCTATTAAGCAAAAAAAAAAAAAAAATTATCCTAAAAAAAAAAAAAAGTATCACTGTTTCCACAAACAAAAAAATTTAAACACCAAAACTGTTTTCAAACTGATAATAATAAATGTTTCTTGAGCAGCAAATCAGCATTTTAGAATGATTTCTGAATCATTCTGAATTCTGACTGGAGTAATGATGCTGAAAATTCAGCTTTGCATCACAGGAATAAATTACATATTCAAATAGAAAACAGTGATTTTACATTTTAATAATACTCCATAATATTACCATCTGACCTCAAAACAATCTTACAATCCCCAAACTTTTGAACCTTGTGGACCACTTTAATGGCACTTTTGCATCCTTTTAGCCTCCATCCCCATTCATTGTAATTGCCTGGAAAATAGTGATCGTTATTATAGACTTTAGTCAATGTAGCATCATCATTTCCGACAGGAATAGAACGAGACTGTGAGGGATAGAAATACAATGTGTTCAGCGGATATGGTTGTTTAACATCTTACCGATTTTAGTAAGCTGATTAAACATATCTTTCCGAAAAAAGAAGAAGAAAAAAAAAACTTTCAGTAGATAAAAACTCCACAAAACAGTTTTGAAAGTTGCGAGTTGTGAAAATTGATACATAATACATTTATGCAGCACACAACATTGCAAAAACTATAAGTCTATCCCTCACAGCCTCGTTATCATCCGTATAAAATTCAATGTCATCTAACCTGATTTTCTGTGAACGTGAGACAGTTAACTTAACTATAAAACAACATTTAACTAAACAGTAAAACAATCTACGCTACAAGTGGTTTTGTGGTTATGATCATAACTTAAAATAATGACGCCAAATTAAATACCAGCTTGCAATATCAATCACCTAAACGAACTGTTTTTGTACAGCTAAAATAACTGAAAGGCAATGACACCGGAAGTGTCGCACATTCACCATACAAAATGGCCTTCGCGTGCCGCTCTTACGTTTAAAATAAATCACGCTCACCTTTAAATTAAGGTGGATTAGGAGGAGTAAATGATGAAAGAATTGTAAGTGAACTGCCTCTTTTAAGGTCTGCCCGTCGTCATGCAGGGCTTTCGACTTTTCTGAAGTATTACGGAAAGTCATACGGGATTTTCAGATAACTCTTCAATTAAAGACATCAAGAATCCTGCGAGGTAAGATCATTCAACAAGTTCACAACTAAGCGCCTTATCAATGTGTGTGTGGCTGAGAGAGTGTGTGTGTTTTCACGGAGAGGCGTAGCTTCCTGTCTCGTACCTCCCGCTAAGATGGTATGACAAAGAATTTCATCATCTCACTGTCAGGCGCAGGTTGTAGATTACCGCCGCAGGTGGTGTGAACTTCCACAGACTGGGAATAGGAACACGAGGATTATGGGGGGGAAAAAAACGGCAACCTGGATTTTAATCGTAATACTTTAGAATTCATCAAGGTCAGTCGATTACTGACAAACGGCCCCGGCAGTAAAATATTCATTTGAGCGGGCGCCAAAGAAACAAGCAACATATGCACAAAGTCTGTCAAAGTCTTTTCAATTCAATTCTTTTTTGTCTCACATAGCCTACATAAATATCAACACAGATGGAAACGCTGGCAGAGTTGTAGGCTTTTATTAGGCTAGTGTACACACACACATATAAATTATGTTGATTATATTATACCCATACAAGTTTTACATTGTAAGCATGCACTGCAAAATAAAATAAATACATTTAAAAAATGAAAAAAAATTGTTAGAATTTCTGCTTGAAATTTAGTTTATATAATGAAATATTATAATACTATTAATAATAATAATAAATTTTCATTCATAATTTATTTTTTATTTCATTTATTTACTTATTTATTGATAACATTAATGAATTTTTAGGATAATATTTGCTTACTATTCATGAAAATGTTTCAGTGGAGGGGAAAAAATAAATATTGTCATCATTTACTCTTGTTCCAAATCTGTTTCTTCTTTTCTTTTCTTTTTTCTTTTTCTTTTTGAACACAAAAGATGATATTTTGAAGAATATTGGTAACCCCATAGTTGCTGGTAGGTATTGACCTCAATAGTATTTTTTCCTCATATATGGAAGTCAGTGGCTACCAGCAACTGTTTGGTTACCAAGAATACCAACATTCTTCAAAATATCTTCTTTTGTGTTCAGCAGAAGAAAGAAACTCATACAGGTTTGGAAAAACTTGAGGGTGAGTAAGTGATGACAGAATTTTCATTTTCGGGTGAACTATCCCTTTAATGGTCCTAAAAACAGCCTTCCTTCTATTGGTGTATAATAGAATTAGTTTTTTCTTTTGATTTTGAAGTGGACTCCATTTCTCCATAAGCTAAAAAAAACGTTTTATGAAGTCTTGACCTAATTAATGAAAAACATTTTTTTTTTTTTTTTTTATTAAAGGGGTCATATGATGCGATTTCATTTTTTCCTTTTTTCAGACCGATGAGTTTTGTAAAAATCGACGCGTTTCAGAAGGCGGGGCATATAGGAGAAACAATAATGTACAGTATGTGGAAAATAATGTGTTTTTTTTACTTTAAACCGCATAAACACATTTCATTACACCAAATACACAAAATAATGTTCTTTTTAGCAGCATCATATGACCCCTTTAATATTCAACAGATTGCTGACAGTCTGTCCTTTAGATCTTGGAAATGTCTCATTATAACGTGACCTTGAGAAAGGAATTTATAGTTATAAAGTCTTAAATGTTTTAAATATTGTTTGTGTGTGCATCTTATTTGTGATTAATCAGTCATGTGCATGAATCATGCACATAATTATAATATCAGTGCAGATATGCTACTGTGTTTTTCTGGTTTATGCTTATTAAATAATAAAAATAAAAAAATAGTGTAGTTATAATCTAATGTAATATATTTGTATTATATGCATTTATTAATTATTGAACACTAGTGTCTTTTATGATACTGCAGCTGCAGCCATTTATAAATAGAAATATAATATGAGAGGCTGTACATTACAGTCATGTAATGTCAAAGCAGTTAGTTAATAAGCTTCACTCTGTATCATAATGCACTACCTCTCATGATTGCTTTAACAATCATGTCTCAAGGTCTCTTTAAACATATGGGGCCACAAAGGAAGATTAAGCCGTATATTTGCATTCTTACCTCCGTCAGTGTTGTTATTTAGCACGTTGAGATGTGTTAACTATGCTGAGGAGGATGCTGACCGCTTTCTAACATCTTTTTGTCAAGCTGTGATTCTCACTCCATGTGTTATAATTAAACCTGTTGGGGATTGTCCAGTAAATGCTAGATACTCGCTCTAATCACATCTAGAGGTCATACTGAAAGATGACGAGCTTAATTTGATCTATTATTTGAACTTGATACGAGTCATGAGGCGAGATATTTTACTGATCAGCAACGCATTTTTCTATAGTCAGTTAGCAGCTTATATTCAAAGCAGTTAGGCTGCAGAGGAAGGTTGGAAGAACAAGAAAATGGTGAGAAACACAATCCGCTTTAAGTTTTTCCTCATCCAGCTCTTTAAGACATGTTCCTTTGTCAATAAATATGTTAGCTTGGATTGCAGATTAGCACAAGCTTTAAATTAAACAAGTTAGTGTAGGTTGTTTTCCTCAAAGATGCTTTGAATAATAATTTTTAAAAAAGTGTTTGCTAAATGAATAAATATAAATGTTGTAAATTAGCTTATCTGAACGAGCTAAATTAGTTACCTGACCATGTATTTATCTATTTGAAGTTATAAGTAGTTGTGTAGCCAGCGGTTAGCCACTCATTAGTGGAGAATAAACCCCTCAGAGTGATACAAGAGCAGTCTGCTTCATGCCAAGGTCCTGATCACCCTGTCTGGGTTTATTTAGCGTTAATGACCCGCTAACTACATTATTCCTGAATTAACAGTTCATTCAGGAAGATAAATGAAATCGCTTCTTAATGTCACTGTATGCTAGTCAGAGATCCCATTAAGAGGCTGTTCATGTAGCTACAAATGTATGTGGACAAATCTGCTAAAACTAAAATGCTGTAGTCCATGCTCGTAAGACCACCACACAGGAGATTAGAGAAGAAAAGGGAAAAGAAGAAAGGAGAGCAGTTTTCTGGCCATAGTTCAAATCTCTCAAGAATGATGACTCCGAGAAAACCATACATCCTAGAAACCCATCACCAGACAGAAGCCAGACTTTTTCACTCTCTTTTTTGTTTTTCTCCCTTGAGTTTGAGTAGCAAGAAGGTACATGGTGGACTGTGGTCCAAAACTGCAGTAGTATTTACTTTTTTTCCTTGTAGAGATCTTCTCTGGGAACTCTTTTCTTTGAGAGGTTTCTGTAGCCCTCGGAGCTCTCGGTCTCTGGGCTCCAATTAGTTGCTTTTAATGGTCAGCAAGGGCACTAGAGAGACCCTCATAAGGTTCTCCAGCCGAGCAGGAGAAATGAAAGCATGAAGTGTGTCTCTCATCTGGGCTGGAATGTCATACTTTTTTATTTTTACCTTATTATATGGTCTCCTACTCTGCCTCTTCCATTCCAGTATTGTGTTCCATTTAATGGGTTGTTCCTGTTATGCAGTTGCTTTTGATCTCTATACTTTGAGTGACAAACAAAATTACAACAACCACAAAACATCACAGAATTGATTAAATCCTTCTTTAATGATTCATCTATGTATGAGTTTAATTTATTTTATTTTGAGATCGTCATTTTTCATCAAAATGGCTCAATATTCTGCTGAAATGGCAGACTTTTCTCTGGTAACTTATGCTAGACATCTCCAATTATTTAGTCGGCTTAAATTATTTTTATAACTGACTTCATTCTTGCATTTAGGCAAATACCTCCCTCCAATCAAAAACTGATGGATAAAACAAATTCCTGCACTACTTTTTTTTTTTTTCACAATCCATTTTCAGATCTACATCACAATCTGTCATTACTTCCATTACTATTTTAAGGACCTGTTTTTTTTTTTTACTTTAATGGATTATACAAAAGCAGTGGTGGACAGTAACAAGGATCTGCACTTTACTGGAGTTTTATTTTGAGTAACTTTTACTTTACTACATTCCAAATACATTTCATAAAACATATCATTACTCCTTATTTTGAAATGAAGAAATCATCACGTGCTCCGAGATGCAAAAGTGGCATCTGATTCATGAATGAATTGATTATTTTCAATGAACCTGTGAATACTTCTAGATCACTCGTCAACGTAGTCCATAGAAACAACAAAATGTATCTTAAAGTCCCCATGAAATCAAAATTAAAGTTTTGTGGGTGTTAGTGATTATACAAAAGCAGTGGTGGACAGTAACAAGGATCTGTACTTTACTGGAGTTTTATTTTGAGTAACTTTTACTTTACTACATTCCAAATACATTTCATAAAACCTATCATTACTCCTTATTTTGAAATGAAGAAATCATCACGTGCTCAGAGATGCAAAAGTGGCATCTGATTCATGAATGAATTTATTATTTTCAATGAACCTGTGAATACTTCTAGATCACTCGTCAACGTAGTCCATAGAAACAACAAAATGTATCTTAAAGTCCCCATGAAATCAAAATTAAAGTTTTGTGGGTGTTAGTATCAATATGTTAGTCTTAAGGTTATCTATAAGGCAGTGTGCTCCAAAACAGTGACAAAATTTGCGTTTAGAAGATATAAGCAATTTTTTTGACGTCACATCGTATTTCCGCTTCTCATCAAACTTTCTGTCCAATCAAATGCTCTCTAGAATCCGAAGCGCCCACCCCCTACACTATAAAATAGACGCTGAAGCCGCGGCTGAAATCGGTCACTTGTCCACAGAATTAGTATTTTCTGTACAGTGAATGGCACGTAGTGCACTATATAGGGGACAGGGAACGATTCAAACAGTTTAAATATGCTTTCGATTGAGGAAAAAAAGAAGTCTGGTTTTGCGCTGTGTCACGCTAACCACCGCACCGCACACACACTCTGCTCCGGTCCAGAGACACGATAGCACGGAGCGGATCACATGCGCGAGTCGGCGCAGACCACAAAATGTATCGGAGCTATTTGAATTCTACACAGAATGCTATATTTTATAGCAATATGGATGAGATTGTGGCTGGCATACCCTGTCAAATGCGGCTTTACGGAGCTCAATGGCTCTGAACGGCTCTAGCCCAAGCTGTGATATAAACGAACGCTATTGGCTATTTTAAAAAGGGGCGGGGCTGCTTGATATGTCCCGCCCTGTCTTCCTGTTTCAGTTAAAATGACGTCAACACAGAGTAATGCCGAGTGTTTCTAAGCATTTCAGGGGACCTTTAACTCCATATAGTGGTTATTTTGATAAAAACCCAGGTATTTGGATCAGTAGGATTATATAAAATATATAATATAAAAATTTAATTATACAAGTAGCCTGTATAAAATTACAAAATAAACATTCATCAATCAGTACTTTTTACTTAAATAAAAAACTACTTTTGTACTTTCACTCAGGTAAAATAGAAAAGGAGTGTTCATACTTTTACTGAAGTAATACTTTATCATACGTATCTGTACTTTTTCTCAAGTAGCCTACTTGATTTGAGTACTTCGTCCACCAATGTACAAAAGGCTAACATGTTGGAGAAGGTTGTTGGGTTTTAGAAGCTTTTAGAAGTTAGCGTAGCACAATTACTTAGCCCAGCTAGTAAAAATGGCAACATACATTCAAACCAGAGTATTTACATCTTTAAAATTCACCCCCTTTGTTGAATTTAATATTAAATGTAATAGATTAAGACAATGTATGATGAGGACATAAAAATATACTGCATAACAAGATGCTAATGGTCTCTTTGTGCAATAGACAATGCAGCATCTCACAGACATGATTTGCAATTGCCCTTAGCACTTGGATTATGTTTTATGGCATGGTTTCAAAATAGATTAGTTACTTTTAAAGTGTGCGAATCTATGTGTAGGTGGACGGGGTGTCCTTTGTATGGCAACCTGTATTTAAGAGCAGTCCAAAACCTGAGAGAGAAAACTGCCAGAGACTGTACAGTTTTCGTTGGGGCTTTGAAAGCGTTCTAATTTGGGAATCTAATCATACTCTTTTCAACAGTGTTTTAAAACAGGTGCTTAAAAGGTGTGCACAGAGCTTTATAATCTTGCTCCACAGGAAATTAGGCCTTTAAAATGCTAATTGACACTCAACTTCGTTCAACTGGAACTGGATTGTAACCTGTCATATTGTCTATGTAAACTTGGAGCTGCAAAACCTTTCAATGAAAATATGAACTGTTTCATGCTCCGCTTGCTTCCACAAAGGCAGGTATCCAGGAAACCATTGCTATAAGCCAGCAACTTACCAGGAGATGCACCTGCAAATTTAAGTGCCAAGCAAACTCTCGGAGGATTATAATGACGTATCTTTGTTTTGCATCCCAGCAGGCACTCTTAAAGATTAGAGGCAATGCTGTCAGGATAAACAACAAACCCGTTGGAGCGTATGTTTGGGCCACCGGCAGCTCATTGTGGATGCAGCACATGTGCTAACATCCACGCATGAACTTCGGGAATGCCAGTAATTTATTGAGAGCTAAAGGGTTAAACAAATTAGTGAAGAGCTGTCATGTGAATTTTTAAGAATCATTAATTTGGACAAACTTACCAAATGGCTGAAAGGAAGTCAATAGCAATTTAGGTTTAAATAAAGCACTGACATGTTCCATACATCAAGATTTGATTGTTAATTAAATAATTTCCATACTGGAACCTCTAATATGGCAACGGTGCATTGAAACCTATTTTTGTTTTCATGCCTAATTAGTTCACTTATATTCTTGTCAATTCTTAGACTTTACTTGTGCTTCTTGCCTTAAAAAGCTGGAGCAACAATATCCAGTGGTGTGCTACTGACATCTAGTGGTGAATACTTAAAAATATGAGCCGAGTCTAAGTAAATCATAGAATCTGACTAAAGATAAAATTCATCAAGCAATTTTTTTATTTTTTTTTCACAACAGAGTGTAACTAAACTTAATAAATAAACCAAAAAGTTCAAAACCACTGCCTAAACTACCATACAAACAAAGCAGCAATGTAATACAGGTATGGTGAACACTATATTTTTACTGTCTCTAAAGATGGACCACAGTATGTGAATGTGACAAACAAGAACACACCTGGGCTGTTCAGTCAGACAGTGCATTAGAGAGAAACAGGTTGACTTACAAGAGAGCACTCTTATACAGTGCTGCTATTGTGAGCTAAATGCTAACATTAACTTAAGTTACTAGAGAAAAGACTTTCACTGGTTTGAATATCACTTACATGGTTCTTGTGGTGTTGGTGTGGATGTTAAAACTTCTGGCAAAGTAGCTTTCTTTTTAGAAAACATCAGAACACTAATGTTGAGTTACAAGCAAATGATTGCTGTTACCTAGAACAAATTGATTTTGACACCTTGATTTGAGTAAAACCTTTTCCAAGAACTCTCTTCACAGTTATTCCCATTGCTAGCATGTCAAACAGGTGTTCTGAATTACATTCTGTCAGATTTGAAACACTGCCCCCTGTGTGTAGTAAAATCACAACTGTTGGACCTGGAGTGACCCACAGCCCATGTGATACAAATTTTACAGGCAACGACAACAGTCTCTGTCTGTAAAATTTTCTGAGCTAAATTTAGCGCTGGGTCAAACGGAACAAGGTTGCTTAGCTATTGCATACAAATTATATAACATACAAAGAAATTTATGCAAACAATATCAGGGGACGAGGGATGAATGGACCAGAATGAAGGGACAAAAACAGAGGTGGGTCTTCTCAGAGAAGGTAGATCAGATCACCGTTCTGGCTTCCTGTTGACCTGCACAAGGTCACCCACAGGACCCGGTATCCAAATATTTCAGGCCAAAGGTGAAAAAAAAACACCAAAATCCCTATACGTGTGTTGGTGCGTGCACTTATTTATATATCTTCAAACGTCCTCCTTCTTTGGGGCATGACAGGTGGCCCCCCACAGTTCCACCTGTCCATCCTTTTCCACAGCCACATGGTGGCGGACAAATCCAGAAAGGGAACAGTCATTCAAGAAATGGCATGCTGAAGTGCCACGGGGCCACGGAACCCAAATATTTCAGGCCAAAGGTGAAAAAAAACCACCAAAATCCCTATACGTGTGTTGGTGCGTGCACTTATTTATATATCTTCAAACGTCCTCCTTCTTTGGGGGCATGACAGGTGGCCCCCCACAGCCCCACCCGTCCATCCTTTTCCACCGGGTGGCGGACAAATCCAGAAAGGGAACAGTCATTCAAGAAATGGCATGCTGAAGTGCCACGGGGCCACGGAAGATCTCTGGATACCGGATCAGACGCAGCTGCCCCCCGGCTGCTATTTTCACTCAGCTTAAAGCACCATGGGCAGCCAGCATCTACACCATGGACTACCGACAACAACCAGTCTGTCTCTGCACGCCATGAAGTCCACCACAGAGGAACACGAGCATCCTGCACACGATACCCTGAGCTTGCCTTCCGACCCTGATGAGCTCGACAGTGGCAGCGAAAGTTCGGAGAAATCCACCGGAGCGGGGAGCCCCATGCAGGTCCACAGGGAGGCGGGGAGACGCAGAGGGGGTCGTAGACTTGCAGGGGTGAGCAAACAACGTCAGGCAGCTAACGCTCGGGAGCGAGACCGCACACACAGCGTCAACACTGCCTTCACGGCTCTGCGTACCCTCATCCCCACGGAGCCGGCCGACAGGAAGTTGTCAAAAATTGAGACCCTGCGATTGGCATCAAGCTACATTTCACACTTGGCCAATGTACTTCTGCTAGGGGAGGACTGCAGGGATGGGCAACCGTGTCTGAAATATCACAACATCTTACAAAGCAACACCAACCTCAAAACTCCACCAGTCCGACCCATCTGTACCTTCTGCTTGAGTAACCAAAGGAAAATGGTGAGTCCTTGAAGGTGGTCAACTATCAACTGCCACCTGTTGATTCTGTGAAGGTTGGATTGCCAGAAATTGTGACATATTTGGTAATGTATTTGCATGCCAAAACTTCATATTACTTGCCAGAAGTGCCTTGCAACTACCTTTTCCTGAATTGTCCTCTTAAGTGTTCAACTGCAATAATGCATTCCTACGTATTTAGCATAGAATTGTAAACAGATTGTTGTGTGGGTGTGAATTCTAACACCTTTCAATTATCATGTACTTCTGCAGCTTAGAGACGGGGAAAAGCACACAACTGCGTGACAGCAGATGTTCTCCCAACTGACCGCTGCTACATACGAGCTCTCAACTTCTGAATGTTTACATGTAAAGAGACATTGCCTTGCAAAGAGACAAAACATTTTTTTTTTTATTATTGTTTAATCTCTGAGGACAGACAAAACGAGCAACATGAAAAGAGACGAATCTGCACTTTTTCTGCATGTGTGTCCACCTTATCAACTGTGTTTTGGTTAATGTAACCGGAGAATATGTGTAAAGTTGCACCTGGTGGGAGGCTATTTCAGTATCAGATATAGTAAGCTACACCATCCCTCGCCTTAAAAAACAGTCTTGCGTCTGCCTCCTGCACGTCACATGATGGCAATTGAAACTTTGCGGTTTGCAGTGGTCGCTGTCAGTACAACGGTGGGTAAAAATCTCATCCCCTCCCTCTTGTCTCCACATCTATGCCAGGACCACAATCCCAACATGGCTCTCAGGAGACTGTAAACAAGATTCTAACCTAAGCACGATAATTTGGGTTGGGCAAAGCATGCTAAATATTTATTAGAAAGTTCAAGTGGCACATGACTGAATGCTATAGGTGGAAGTATTTCATAATGAGAGCATAATCTTTCATGTCTCGGGAGCTGGTGTTGGTCAAGGTACATGATCCCTAACACGAGCCCTGGGTTATGACCCTGACCCCAATTGTTCTGTAGCCTTGTCTCAAATGCTACCCTAAATCCTTTTGGTCTTTCTTTGAGTCCACGCTTTGGTGAGATAATGTTGTGTAGACTGTTGAGTAGTAGTGCTCACCAGTGCAGGCTCAGGAAAAAAGGTACATTGAGGTCACACCGTAACAACAAAGGGCATGCTTTTGCTTCTTAATCATAAAATGCCAAATTGTATATTTCACTGAAATTGCATGAAGGAAGGCCATTTGAGCATAAGTGCAACTCACGAGCGCCTACGTCAAGGCAGAAGCTTGTTGCATTGCATGCATTTCAAGACTTGCTGTCGTCAATGTTAGAGTGCAGACTTGATGCATCAATTATGCAATCATTTTCCACAACTCTACAGTATGCAATTGTATCTCTTATATTATATTGACATACAATATATATACTATATTGATTCGTGATATATGTTTTTTTTTTGTCCACTGATTTGCACCAAATGGAAGCAAAAATATGTACAAGACAGTGGTCTTCTGAGAAATTAGTAGCTGGAAGTTTCATCTGGGAATTTCACTGGCTATTGCTAATTGCAGCTCTCTTGCATTTTAAAGTGCGCATGACTTAAAGGCCAATTTGGTTTCAGAAAGTGTTCCAGAATGTGTCCCACAAGTTGGCACGTTTTAAGTTGACAAAGGTCAAGGGGAAATATCAGCAAGCTTCTGTCTTGTAGCGTGCGCTAAGCTCAAGTACACCACTGAAACATCAACTGCTGAACCTTTTGTTATATTGTTTACATTAATAGGAATGACAATTTTGAGCCTAACATTTACTGATTACAATTTATTTTCAGATACCTCATCTTTGACGTGAACGCTTAAAGGTAGCATTATTTCTGTGAAAGCATCAAGATGTCGATGTCGACCAACCAGTCGTTTCTATCCTAAATGTTTACCTGCGTGTCTTGCACAAATCAAAACTTCAGCTTGTAGGTTTGTCTGAATTTGCAGACTGTGCAGAATGACTCTTCCTTGCAATGAAAACACGTTTTATCAATACAGATGTAAAAAAATGGAACTACCATATAATGAACTGGCAATATTGTATTCCGGCAAGGCTTTTGTACATTTTTGCACTTTTTTTAACCTTTAAATTTAAAAGTCAAAATGCATTATACCAACAATAT
This sequence comes from Sinocyclocheilus rhinocerous, assembly GCF_001515625.1. Classification (NCBI taxonomy): domain Eukaryota; kingdom Metazoa; phylum Chordata; class Actinopteri; order Cypriniformes; family Cyprinidae; genus Sinocyclocheilus; species Sinocyclocheilus rhinocerous. The sequence goes on from NW_015629570.1 coordinate 116,207, forward strand.
GGCCTACCTTCAAAACATCTTAAAGGGATACTCCACCCCAAAATGAAAATTTTGTCATTAATCACTTACCCCCATGTCGTTCCAAACCCCTAAAAGCTTTGTTCGTCTTCGGAACACAATTTAAGATATTTTGGATGAAATCCGGGAGGCTTGTGACTGTCCCATTCACTGCCAAGTAAATTACACTGTCAAGGTCCAGAAAAGTATGAAAGACATCGTCAGAATAGTCCATCTGCCATCAGTGGTATAACCGTAATGTTATGAAGCGACGAGAATACTTTTTGTTCGCAAAGAAACAAAAATAATGACTTTATTCAACAATTTGTCTCCTCTGTGTCTCTCCGCATCACCGTAGCGCCATTTTGGAGTATATGCGCTGAACGCAAGCAGCGTACGCTCTTCTGTGTCAGCCGAGACACAAGGATACGTTTTCTACGTGTATTTACACTCTGATTTGAACGAAAACAGCGCATCCGTGCAGCGCGGCTGACACAGAAGAGTGTACGCTGCTTGCGTTCAGCGCATATTCTCAAAAATGGCGCTACGGTGATGCAGAGATAAATTGTTGAAGTCGTTATTTTTGTTTTCTTTGCGTACAAAAAGTGTTCTCATCGCTTCATAACGTTACGGTTGAACCACTGATGGCAGATGGACTATTCTGACGATGTCTTTCATACTTTTCTGGACCTTGACAGTGTAATTTACAAGCCTCCCGGTTTCATCCAAAATATCTTAAATTGGGTTCCAAAAACGAACGACGCTTTTACGGGTTTGGAACGACATGGGGGTAAGTGATTGACAATTTTCATTTTGGGGTGGAGTAACCCTTTAAACACTAGCCTGTCGTATTCTAATACTTGAACTGTCCGCTCTTCTAAAAGTGGTCCTTTGCACATGCCAAGCATCAAATGAGCTGCTATTTAATGAGCAAGTATTTTTGTACAAGAAAAACATCTGTACTCGTTACTTTTTCAAACCATAAAATTATTTTTGGAAAATGTTCTGAATGAGCTCCATCTTTGGTTTTGAGGTGCCCCCTAGAGGAAGACATACTGCATGCAATTTTAAAATGGTGGACTGAAATCTGATTATGCAATTACTCAAACCAGCATGCTAAACAGAAAACAAGGCAAGAATCACAATGCATATGCTTCTAGGTCTTTATTTCTTTAAAAAAGTCAATTAGTTATTCAGATTAAAGAAATCGGTGACAAATAGGATGAAGATACATAGAAGAGGTTGGGAGTCATTTAAGGGTCTTTACAGGGTGATCTGCAATTTGTTTTCAGCACTGTACAGTTTCATAGGCAGGGAACAGAACACTGATGGATGTTATGGGAGAAGGACTTAACCCTTTGGCAATAACATCACGATGAGACAAGGTGACCATTTTTTCCCCTTTGTGGACACTGATCATGACAGGGCATGAAGGCATCAATACCATATAGAAAAGGGTGTCTTAAAAGCAAACAAGGCAGCCTGATCTAATTCAATGGAATGTCAATTCATAAAGGAATCACTATAACAATAATTTAAGATGTCCAAACTGTGTCAACACTTAAAAGTTCCTTGAGCGAGTAAATAATTACAAAGGTTGACCACAACGTTTGTGCTATTTTAAGTGTAAACCTTAATATTAGAAAAATCTGTTAAAACGAATCATTTGTTATAAAGCCCTTAAATGACATCTAAATGGTTATGGTTTGAAAAACAGGAGGTAGAATCAAAAAAAAAAAAAAAAAGAATTTTTTTTTTAGAAAGACAAGCACTTCTGTAACAAAACATTCTGCTGACATGGTGTTTTAGTCTCCCTCCTCTTCCTCGGATTCGGACTCTGAAAGAAACAACAAATAATATCATTAGATGAACTATTTTAATCTGAAAGTTTCAGAGAAAAACAAAAAAACCTGCTTACCCTCTTCGGCATTCTTCAGCCATTCTACAAACTTCTTCATCTGCTCGAGGAAGACGCTCTTTCCTTTGGCCACGTGGGATTCTGTGTACCACTTCAAAATAACCTCCTCGCTCAAAACATCAGCTAGAGGCAAGAAAAAAAAAGAAAAAACACCTCTTCAAAACACTTTAACCAGCCATAACCTATGCACAGTGCTGCACGGGCTAGGTAACATTTTTTGTACAAAACATACCACAGTGTGTCAAGCCTTGGGCTTAAGTGCATAGTTTTGAAAAGATCAGCTATTGAAGACACACCTTTGTAAAGAAGCACCACGATCTTTTGGAAGGCCTTCATGAAGTGGATATTGTCGTAGCAGTACTCCTGGATCTTCAGCAGGAGGGTGAGCTCAGACAGGCCCTGGGAGGTGAAGGCCTTCAGCAGTGGGCTGTATTGCTGCAAAGAGTTAGCAGAACAGATTACTACCGGTAATTTGATTAAAGGAAGTATTGCAGATCATTAAATCTTCCAGAAGCATCATAGATACCTTCAAGAGTTTGATGGCTTGCTCTGTGACGAGCTCCTCCTTTTTATTCCACTCGACGGAGCTCATGACACTGGTCCACACGATGCCGATCATTGTCTGCTCAGAGATGCTCGTTTTCTTCATCTCTTCACGAACGTAGGCAATGATCTGGGGAGCAAGCAAGACAAAAATTAACCAAATACAGGCACAGTAAACCTTCAAAGCCAAACTATGGATAATGATTCAAAATATTCTTATTTTTAAATAACACTTAGAAAATGTACTTAACTATATAATTTAAAAAGTGCTTTAAAAAAAAAAATTTAAATGGCCCGAGACGGACAAGGCAGAGACTCACGTCTTTGAGGGTCTCGCCGCGCAACATCTGCTCTTGCAGTTCTTTCTGAAGCTCTTTGCGTGCTCCAATGGACTGCTGGTTGCGAGCGAAGTCCGAGAGCTCCTTCAGTCCAGCGTCGGTGAAATATTTTGAAAAGTGTTCACAGCTACGCTTGTTGGCAGGGAACAGCTCCTGTTTTGCGCAAAAGAGGTTACATCAACATCAGCAAGAAAAAAAATAATAATTTGGCATGAGATTAATGTGGCATAAGAAAAGTTCAACATCTTCTGAGGCTGCAAACAAAATAGTAAAATTTCAGATTTTGTTAATTTTAGTTTACTCAAGTAATGTGTGCTTTTGTCAATTGATGTGAAGTTGTTGTGAAGCTGTTGTATTCTTATATGGCTTTTATTTTTGTTTTTAAATTTCAGGTTTAGTTTTAGTAATTTTAGTATTTCAACTTAATTTTAGTTTATTTATTTGTATTCATATTTTTTTATGAATTATTGCCAAATAACAATGTTATTAAACTGTTTACAGATTATTTACCAAAACATTCATAGATCATGTTTAGTTATTTTACAGTTTTAATTACATATAACCAAAGTATTATTCACACACTAAACCTTTACCGTTTTATTCATAGATTTTTACATAACTTATATATTACGCCAACTAAGCTATATTTTGGACGTTTTTGGGATTTTGTGTGTTGCATCCCAAGTTGAGGCTGCAGTACAATATATACCATCAGTCTGTTGTCCATGCCAACTTTACGCAGGCTAGCAGCAACCGAGTTGATGTCTTTTTCGTTGATCCAAGATTTGAACAGTTTCACAGCGAAGGCAGCAGAGACACCTGCAATAAAACCCAGATGACAACTTGGTTACAAATTCTTCACTCAAAGCGCCACTGCTAGTCTAGCGCCATTAACAGGTCTGTCATTACCTTCCTTGACCAAGTTCTCATTAAAGAGGCTGTTCAGGATGGAGGCTGATATATTGCCATTGGCCAGCAGGATTCCGGTAAGCATGGCCAATTTATTCCTCTCTGACTCTGTGAACCCTTTTAGAAACAGCAGCAGCTGTGAAAAAAAAAAAAAACCACGATACTTTCCAGATGCACAATGACACACTTTGTTTGACTAACAAATATGGTGTTATCCTTAGTTCAACAACTTTGCTTACCTTCTTAATCTCCTCTTCAAACCCTTTCTCCAGGTACTTGTAACGCCTGATCAGCTTGTTAAAAACCTACAACACAAGGTGAACATGTTGAGACATGCAAGGAGGAAGCCGGTAAAAACAAATTACACCCGTCACAGCGATATTAATTCAGAACAAGCTCCAAAACAACAATTTCTCCTGGAAACAATTTCCTGGTCAGGTAGCATATAATTGTAAATACCTGAGCGTAAGCCTGCATGGTCTCCAGGTCTTCACTTGCCGTGAAGAGGTCACACTGCCAAAAGCACCAAAAGTTAGTTAAATGACCGTGGTGTTGGTGTGCTTGACTGGTCAGCAAACTCACCAGACCTGATCCCCATAGAGAATCTATGGGGTATTGTCAAGAGGAAAATGAGCAACAAGAGACCAAAAAAATGCAGACGAGCTAAAGGCCACTGTCAAAGAAACCTGGGCTTCCATACCACCTCAGCAGTGCCACAAACTGATCACCTCCATGCCACGCCGAATTGAGGCAGTAATTAAAGCAAAAGGAGCCCCTACCAAGTATTGAGTACATGTACAGTAAATGAACATACTTTCCAGAAGGCCAACAATTCAAATTCACAATTAAAAGAACCAAAGACTTAAACTACGTCAGTCTGTGAGCATTGAATTTAATACACGAGTTTCACAATTTGAGTTGAATTACTGAAATAAATTAACTTTTCCACGACATTCTAATTCATTGAGATGCACCTGTATATACATATATATACCTTATATAAAAATACTCTTCAGTCTAATTTAAGTTTATTGCCATATCAGCTTCACAGGCTATTTCATGGCAAAGATTATACATTAGAAATATAGTAGAAAACAATACAAAATACAATAAATAAATACAAATATATATATACATATATAAATAAATAAAAGTATTGCACATACATTTCTATAAAAGATACTTTAAATTTACCTTTGAAAGAAATTGCAAAAGTTTTTCTGGGTCCATCTTATAAAACAAGTCCTTAAATGTTTGTCCTGATAATAACCTTTGTCTCATGACATTAAATATTGGACAGACCAAAAGCACGTTTCAATGTCAAGTGAGTCCTGCAATATTATAAAAATACTAGTAAAATAAGAAATATTTAGCAAAAACAAATTGTAGACATTTTATTTATAAATAGATTAGCAGAAAATAGTTAGTAAAAAAAAAAAAATGTAGATGTACACTTTATATATAAATATATTAGTAAAAATATTTAGTAAAAGTAAATGTATAAATTGTGATTAAAAAATATTTCGTAAAAACTTTTTTTAAATGTACTTGTTATAATTACATTAGTAAAAATACTTAAAGTAAAGAATTCTATAAATTGTAGATATGATATTAGTACAAATATTTCGCAAAACAATATTTTAGATGTACACTGTATAAATATTGGAAAACAATTGTAGATATATTGACAAATTATATTAGTTGAAAAAATTAAGAAAAAAATTACATGTACACCATTTAAATTAGTAAAAAGTATTTAGTAAAAGTTATTAAAATATATAAATGTCAATATTTTACTCCCATAAATGAGTAGAACATAATTTGTAAAAACAAACTAATTTAAATATAGAGTACATCTAAAAAAATCTGTGAAAATATTTAGTAAAATTAAATTAAAATACAGATTGTAGATACACATTTACATATAAATATTAGTGAAAATATTTTCAAAAAAAAAAAAAAGACTTTTAGATATACTTTTCTAAACATTTAGTAAAATTAATAAAATTTAAATTTTAAATATATACATTCATATAAATAATCAGCAAAAATATTTAGTAAAAAAAATAAATAAATAAAAAGACTAAATACCAGCCCATTACCAGAGCCACAGACGGTTGCTTACCCAGCATTCCTCCAGCCACCAGGATGTCGAAGAGTGTCTCAGCATACCGGCGGTAGTCAAGCTTGGCGCCAGAGGCATCGAGGAACTTTGCAACCGCTTCCAAATCTGTGCCAGTTTGGTTCAAGCCTTGAACAATACTTTCTTGAAACTGAGTAGGGTCAAATCTCTCCTTTTCATCTGCGAGGAAACAAGAGAAAGTTTCAAATGGGAGGCACCACTTTAAAACAGTTATTAAATGTTCCTTAGACTACTTACCTCTTTTCCGAGTTTTAAAACGCTGGCCGGTAAGCGTTGGCTTTTGCTGCTTTTGATTATTCATAAAAGACACCTAAAACAACACAATTAAAGAAAATATAACTTAACATATCGGTGTTCAGATTCATTTCACTGAAGAGCACAAAGAAACGGCAGATGTGCCATGACATTTCCCAACCCAACAAAACCATCAGTAAGATCCTAATAGAAAAGGTGCAAAATAACACCTTTAAAACTTAATAAACGACTTAAACCTTTAATAAACTGGTTTAATTACAGACCCAGTTAAACCTGTATTAATCCAGAGTGTAACCACGAGTCACGTTGCCTCCTAAAAAAACTACACAAGTTAATGTCATTAACATAAAATCAATTCATTATTGTATACAGATATATTGTTGCATAAAAGTATGAGTTGTATAGGTCTGAACTGCAACTCACGCGCCGGTCTCGCGCTAAAGCTAACCGGCTAATATGAGGCCTAACAGTTAACCGGTCCGAATCTAATTTAAAAACCACCTATTATCACTAGATATATAGTTATTTCAAATTCGAACGAAATAATAATTAACAGACATCAAATAAAAAAACAGAAAGGACAAAACATTATATTGTTTTTATTTAATAGCCATCATGTCGCGAGCTCCGCCATCATGATTTAACTTACACAGCTGATCACAAACGTGAGCCTAAAAACGGCCATCCTTTTAAAACACGGGTTTGCAACAACTCAAGATTAAGCTGCATACGCTCATTATAGGTATATAAAACAAATGAAGGACTTACCGAAATGAATGCAGATAAAAAACGGCTTTTTGAACCCAAGAACAAAGCAAGACAATGGCAGGTCCGAAAGCGACACAAAAACCCTCCCGGATGGCAAGAGGCTGCTGCGCATGCGCGGAAGAACAACTGAAAAGACAATGGATCGGTCCATTACAGGGGAGCGCGGGGGTTAGAGGGGTGCTGTGTTGGTATGGTCACGCAAAATATACATTTAAAAGTATTGTTTTGACAACTTCACACGGTAAAATGTCACAAAATGTTCGTAGAGCCAAATATTTGCTCGTGTTACTGCTTACGTGGAAGTTCATAAAAAGATCACCCCTCTGTGCTAACAGTGATTCGTAAGTCCGATGCTGGTCATACCATTGTGATGAGGGGTGTGATTTCTTTATCGCCAAGGTCGAACCATAAAAAAGCATTTAGTTAAATGGGGTCAACACGAAAACATTTCGTTTGCATATTTTTGTAATTATTATTATTATTTGTACTTTACATTTTAGAGTTTGTGTCAAACATGATTTTTATACTTTAATTCAGGCATGATTTTACACTGACATAATGAATCAAATCAATATGTCATGTCCATTTATTTATTTGGTAATTAGTCATGTATACGTGGTCATGTATTATTGCAAAATAAACACCTTTACCTTATTAATAAAAACTGCAAACAATATAAAGTGTTATGCACTTTGATTAACTTTATTTTTTCCCACCACAATCACACATTTCAGAACTTGAACACCACCAGAAAGTAAACCATCATCACTACTCATCTACAGACACATGATACATATTTAATTATTCCTCATCTTCAGCATCCATACAGCTTGTTGACCCTAAAACAACACAATTAAAGAAAATATAACTTAACATATCGGTGTTCAGATTCATTTCACTGAAGAGCACAAAGAAACGGCAGATGTGCCATGACATTTCCCAACCCAACAAAACCATCAGTAAGATCCTAATAGAAAAGGTGCAAAATAACACCTTTAAAACTTAATAAACGACTTAAACCTTTAATAAACTGGTTTAATTACAGACCCAGTTAAACCTGTATTAATCCAGAGTGTAACCACGAGTCACGTTGCCTCCTAAAAAAACTACACAAGTTAATGTCATTAACATAAAATCAATTCATTATTGTATACAGATATATTGTTGCATAAAAGTATGAGTTGTATAGGTCTGAACTGCAACTCACGCGCCGGTCTCGCGCTAAAGCTAACCGGCTAATATGAGGCCTAACAGTTAACCGGTCCGAATCTAATTTAAAAACCACCTATTATCACTAGATATATAGTTATTTCAACCCTCAGAATGTCGGTGTTGGACATTCCCTGGCTCTGTCCGATTTCCACCGTCTCATCAGGAATGGGAGTAATGGTTTCCAGGCCAGGCTGGATGGAGAAGGTAGTTTTTCCATAGTGCATGATGGAGCCGTAGTCGTATGGAGTGTTTTGGTTGTTGGTGTTTTGTTTCTGGAAGTTCTGGGCCATATCAGGAGAGATGTTCTCCCAGTTGATCATGACGTACTTGTCGCGATCACTCCTGGTTTGTTCGTGGTAGAAGCCCAGAGCATGAAGGAGCTCATGCTGAACGAGGCCGTGATACACACAGTCATTCCTTCTGAGGGAGACCACCTGTTTGCCACCAGTTCTACCATAAGAAGAGAAGCACCTGAGAGGAGAGAGGAAATAAAGGGGTTAAATATAATCAATGTTTTGGACTAAGGCCAGTTAAATGTTTTTGGTTTTGTATGATTGTTCTCACCCATCTTTGTTCTCAATACTGATGTAGTCAGTCTGAGTTGATCTGGCCACGAAGCGGATGCAGGTTTTGGAGCGAAAGGTGGACATGGCGTTCGCAATCACTGATTTCTCATAAGAAGCTGCAAATAAAAAGACACACAGGTTTAAAATTAGATCTACACGAATGATAGATATGCTCAATGAATGAAGGAGGTTCACTCACAGTATTCCCTGCTCACTGTGTAAGGGACCTCCACTATGTTGTCAGAGTTTTTCTTCCAGAAACAGTTGTTGTTTAAACAGGAGAGAGCATTTCTGGTTTTGGGAAACACCAGATCTCCTTCAATCAAGATTTCAGAAGATCCTGTATTAAAGAGAACCATACTAATAAAATAACAGAACATATTTATACATCTTGACCACATTTTACCACTATTTTGGGAAACCCATTGATGGCTTTATAGAAATCTACAAGGTGTCTGACCATTGTTGGACTCCAAAATCCTTGTAGTGATGTCCACACTTTCCGGCTCTGACACAAACACTCCTTCAAACCTTTCCTCCTGGTGGCAGAAACAGAGATGTTTAAAACGACTCATTTGAGGAACATTGATAATTTAAGGGAGACACTAGACCGGATCTTACCATGAGAGGAGACGCCTGTGAGACGCCAAAGAGCAGCAGCAGAATGGAGAGGGAGGCTCTTGTGTCCATGTTGTCTCAGTGTGTAGAGATGTTCAGGATGCTCCTGTGCTGAGCTTTGGTGTCTTTGTGCTGTCAGACCTGGACTTTATATTCACCTGAGTAGGTGGGTCTACTGGGGGCTTATGGGTAAGGTCTTAGTGTCCAGAGACTAATCTGTGTAACTACAGGGAGGAAACTCTGACCTCACCTGTTAGTCCAAATCCTTGCAGAAACAAATACTACACTAATGTTCAAGTAATTTATTTATTGGTAACACTAAAGTGGAAATGTTGTAATGTTTGTGTTTTAGTGCGATAAAACAAAACTGCCTCCATTTCAGTGGAACTGTATATTTTGTTCTCTAGTCCAGTTATTTTACTCAGTTGCTGTGATAATAATAATAAGTTATAATACATTTTATTTATATAGTGCCTTTCCAGTTCTCAAGCATGCTTTATAATATGCTTTATAATAAATGGACTAAATGTTTCTTTGGTCCTAACCGCATTGATAATTTGGTCCCTGCACCTAAAACCCATGTTAATTTTGATGGATCAGTTCAGCAAATGTAAGAACCATTTCTGATTCTGTACATTTTTGTAGTAACAGGCGAGGTCAGAGTTTCCTCCCTGTAGTTACACACATTAGTCTCTAGACACTAAGACCCTACCCATAATCCCCCAGTAGACCAGACGCAAGAACCAATGCGGTTTGTGAGCAGGTTTTTCTTCTCCTTACTGTATATGCTGTAAAGTGCACTAACTTTGCTACACTTAAACAAAACAAATGATTTGTCATGAACACCAGATACGAACGGAACATGACTGTTTTAGTTAATACAACTTCAATTACGGTCTGTTTTTCACAATCACATTAATTCAGAAGACTTGGAATAATGCACACAAATCACAAATCAACTACTGTTATGTGCTTTTTGGAGCTTGACAGTCAGAATCACCACCCCTTGATTCTTGTGTTTCACGGATGAAAATGTCATAACGTTTTAGAGAGACATGAGGGGGAGAAATGATGGTATTTTTATTTTTGGGCCAGCTATTCTGTTTATATAACTATAAACATATTAGTAGTATCACTTACAATTCATTTAAATTTGGGAACTTTTAAGAGCCCTATTTGTATACTTACATTTGTTGTTCTGTATTTTCACAACATAAATACAGATGATAACAGCAGAATGTAAGGTTACAAAAAGTGAATTCTCTTTTTATTTTCATTATTCGTCATAAGCAAACTAAAAGAAAAGAAAGTTTGAATGAAAACAAAAATTACTTACAATAATGTAGGCTTTTGTTTCATATTAATTTGTGTCAGCTGAAGTAATACATTTAAATTATATGTTTTTTTCTTCTTCATTATTTATCATTAATTACGACTCTCTCATAGCAGCTTTAGGCCAGTGAAGCAACCTTATTGTTGAGTCATGATGGGTTTCCTTTGAACTCAACTTTGAACAGTTGTTGTACTGAGACCTTTTACTAAATTGCAGTTAAGAACAAAGAAACATTTAGCCCGATTATTATGAAGCATCCCAGCAACTGATTAAAGTAACCGGACTACATAACAAAATATACAGTTCCGCTGAAATGGAAGCAGGTTTGTTTCTCAATGCTTTAGTATGCTACTGTTCTGGGGCACTAAGTAAACAAAAACTACAGCATGTCTACTTTAGTGTTAAAACCAATAAATAGCGTAAACTTAAATGTATTGTCTGTTTCTGCAAGGAATTGGACTAACAGGTGAGGTCAGAGTTTCCTCCCTTTAGTTACACACATTAGTCTCTGGACACTAAGACCCTACCCATAATCCCCCAGTAGACCCACCTACTCAGGTGAATATAAAGTCCAGGTCTGACAGCACAGAGACACCAAAGCTCAGCACAGGAGCATCCTGAACATCTCTACACACTGAGACGACATGGACACAAGAGCCTCCCTCTCCATTCTGCTGCTGCTGTTTGGCGTCTCACCCGGAAAGTGTGGACATCACTACAAGGATTTTGGAGTCCAATAATGGTCAGACACCTTGTAGATTTCTGTAAATCCATCAATGGGTCACATTTCTAAAAAGTGTTCAGAGTTTATAAATATATTGTGTTATATCATCAACGTGGTTCTCTTTAATACAGGATCTTCTGAAGTCTTGATTGAAGGAGATCTGGTGTTTCCCAAAACCAGAAATGCTCTCTACTGCTTAAACAACAACTGTTTCTGGAAGAAAAACTCTGACAACATAGTGGAGGTCCCTTACACAGTGAGCAGTGAATTCTGTGAGTGAATCTCCTTCATTCATCGAACATTTCTATCATTCATGTAGATCTCATTTTAAAGTTGTCGGCCTTTTTGTTTGCAGCCTATTATGACAGATCAGTGATTGCGAACGCCATGTCCACCTTTCGCTCCAAAACCTGCATCCGCTTCGTGGCCAGATCAACTCAGACTGACTACATCAGTATTGAGAACAAAGATGGGTGAGAACAATCATACGAAACCAAAAACATTTAACTGGCCTTAGTCCAAAACATTGATAATATTTAACCCCTTTATTTCCTCTCTCCTCAGGTGCTTCTCTTCTCTTGGTAGAACTGGTGGCAAACAGGTGGTCTCACTCAACATGATGAGACGGTGGAAATCGGACAGAGGCAGGGAATGTCCAACACTGACATCCTGAGGATCAACAAGCTGTATGGATGCTAAAGATGAGTTTTATATGTATGTGGTGTGTCAGATAATTTAATGTAGTTCACATTCCCGTAAATGAAGAATCGAATGAGGTGATGGTCTTTGTCTTTTGTTGGTGTTAAATTTCTAGGAAAAATCAAGTTAATAATAAAAAAATTAACATCCAGTAAAATGTGTTTTTTCTCTTTAAAATGAAATGTCTGATTTCATAAATTATCAGAAGACACGTTTCCTTAGCCTTTCTTCTGTCCTCTGACATTGATGGGGAGCAATGACATATGTTAGCATGAAACGGTGTGCGCTGATTGTCATAACAAAACAAAGCTTATTGCAGACACACATTTAAGCTCCAGGGCAGAGCAAATCATCTGTTACTCTTGGTCAACACCCATATTTTATTTTTTGTCACAAATAACAAGTACAACTGGATTCCACTAAATCACTTATATTTATTTTCATTTTTAAATGTATTATGACTTTTAAAATGTAAATCTCGGAGTGGGCTGAGCATGACACACACTAAAATACCCATCATACTCACACATACTACATCAACTTGTATTTGCCTGTAAAAAATAAAATAAAAAAGGCTTTCTCCTTCTTATCTAAAATGTATAATTTACCCAGTCATCACTTATTTTGGTTCTTCCAAATCAAACACTTTATACAGAAGCAGTTCCCTCACTTTCCTAAACGTCTTCCTGAAACGCACATTGACCATTTTCTTGATTTGAATATCAACCATAAGCATCTAATCTCAGTCATTTATAATTTAATAAATTCAATTAATGTGTACCCTACTGACACTCTTAAAGGGTTAGTTCACCCCAAAATGAAAATTCTGTCATCAATTACTCACCCCCATGTCGTTCCAAACCTGTAAGACCTACGTTCATCTTCGGAACACAAATTAAGATATTTTTGATGGAATCTGAGAGCTCTCTGACCCTCCATAAACAGCAACAGGTCCAGAAACGTAGCAAGGACATCGGTAAAACAGTCCATGTGACATCAGTGGCTCAACTTCAGTTTTGCGAAGCTACGAGAATACTTTTTGTGCGCAAAGAAATAAAAAATAACAATTTATTTAACAATTCTTCTCCCCCGAGTTACGTCTTCCGCCATTTTGGAGAGTACTCCAGAACGTAATCAACGTATTCAGCGTTGTTTACGTTCAGGAGGGTAAGCAGCGCGCACATGAACGTAATCGGCATAATCAGCGGTGTTTACGCTTAGGGTAAAGCGTGCGTATGCGTTGTGATACTCTCCACAATGGTGGAGGACAGTAACTCGGGGGAGAAGAATTTTTGAATAAAGTTGATATTTTTGTTTTCTTTGTGCACAAAAAGTATTCTCGTAGCTTCGCAAAACTGAAGTTGAGCCACTGATGTCACATGGACTGTTTTACCGATGTCCTTGCTATGTTTCTGGGGAACATTACAGTTGTGTGCTGTCTACAGAGGGTCAGGGAGCTCTCAGATTCCATCAAAAATATCTTAATTTGTGTTCCGAAGATGAACAAAGGTCTTACGGGTTTGAAACGACATGAGGGTGAGTAATTAATTACATAATTTTCATTTTTGGATGAACTATCCCTTTAAAGAAACTGGGAGCACGACCTAGGAGTTACTATAACAGAGGATTTATGGCATAACATCTTGACCCAGGTACACTCCTGTTCTTTATGTGCTAGGCATGGTTTAATGCAGTGTAAAATACTATTCAGAGCTCACTTAACCAATGCCCACTTGGCAAGCTTTCACCGGCTGAAGATGAGTTTTATGCAGACTACGTAATATAGTTCATGTGTCTGTAGGTGAATAATGTAATGAAGTGATGGTCTTTCTGATGGTGTTGAATTTCTGAAATGTGTGAAGAAAAAGTTAATTAAACATTTAACAAAAGTGAACTTTTTTGTAGACTGACTTTAAATCTAATAATTTAGTCCCAGACATTGACAGCACAAAGTGAAATTAATGAATGAAGAAAGGAGTCTCCAAAGCAATATATGTGTATATATATATATATATATATATATACTGTATATATTAACAATAGAGGAACCCACTGCATGTATGTGTTCTTTACGCATTCTTGTTTTTTAACTATGAAAGGCAAGGCAAAGCCTGTAACATGTGATGTGAGTCAGTCAGTTGCTCATTCAGCTGATGGTCAGTAAACCAGGAGCATCTCCAGCAACAGAACACTGCGATCCTTCTCAACTCATCATGTCATCTCTATCTGTGAACAGTGAGCTTGTCTTCTACATTAATGGCAAGAAGGTATGTTTACATTACATTACATTACATATTAGTTTTAAATTATATGTTTACAGATCTGTAAACTGAAGGCACAAACATTTAATTTGACAAATGTGTGTTTTTTTCTATTTTAAAATGGTACAGTCTTTCTGAATTGTCTTTTTCTTAATATTTTTTTTTGGCTCATAATATTATTAATATTTCAATATGGCTTTAATATTGCTTTAGTTCATAAATAAAAAGTGTATAATATGAAATTAGTTTTCAACTGAATTTGTTAATATCATGAAAGAATGAAAGCTATGATTCAGATGGTATTATTATTACTTCTACTGAGGTGAGTATCAGAATGTTTAATGATCATATCTAGTCTTCTCACAATCAAAGTACATAACCAAACTTGAAATGGCGTGACTAAACATGCATTTCAGAATCGTGGCACATGACAGTCAGCGGGCTGCCAAACTAATTTTTTTTCCTCTTATGTATGATGCCATGAAAATGATTTTCTACGCCTCAAACATCATGTGTTTCTCCCTCTTACACACACACATACACACTCTAACTATGACTGTGGTTTGTCTGTTCTAATATGTTTCTAGTTTCCACATTTCTCCAAGAATTCCACTCAAAACTAGTAACATAAAATAGATAGTGACATCAATTCACTGGTGTGTATGTCTGTGATACATATGTTGGTCTCCAAAATCCAATCGTGTCACGTGACACGTACTGAATGATGTTTTGACAGTTATCACAAAATTTGAGCAATAGCGGTCAGTTTATTTTTTGTTGTTGTTGTTTTTATGTAAAGATTGTGGAGAAGAATGCTGATCCAGAAGAAATGTTATTGGCTTACCTGCGAAGGAAAGGTATGGTAATTTCCATATGACAAATGTTCTCAAAATAATGGTGTAGATGTTTAGCTATTCTTTAATTTAATATATTTATAATATTTACTTACATATATTTAAGTTTTGCAGAGCCCCTAAAGAAAAATATATATCTCAATGCTTTTGTGTTCTCTCTAGAAAGTTTAGCATTCCCCCGAGAGACTTTGTGTTTTGTGTTCACTAGCAAAGCTTTTGCATTTGCGTCAAACACAAAAGCACTGAATCATAATTTTCCTTCCATCTTATATTATTTGTCCCATCACCACGTCCCCTTAGAAACTCTTTAACTTACATATCTTATAGGAAAGACAAATAATAATAATTTTTAAAAAAACAATGTGTGTTGTTTTTGTGTTCAGTGGGTCTGACGGGCACAAAGTACAGCTGTGGTGGAGGGGGATGTGGGGCCTGTACTGTGATGGTGTCCAGATACAACCCTATCCAGGACACTGTGCTGTATCTTTCACTCATATGACAAAACTAACAGCATAAAACCTTGATATGAAACAAACAAATGAAAGGATTCTTTGCAACCAGTGTTTTTTCTACATCAAACCATACCGATGCCACTACATTTCTTCTGTTTTATGATCATTTACATGATAGACTTTTTAAATTAAAAAGTCATCAATAAATGTGGTTTCATAATACTTAACCGGTTCTTCAGTCACTGGTCAGTGAATGCATGTCTTCAGCCGATTTGTTCTCTACACGGTGCAGCAGTGGTGACCATCGAAGGCATTGGAAGCACCAAGACTAAACTACATCCCGTTCAGGTACCTGATTCTCCTTCAGACACAAACTATAAATCAGCTTTCAAAGTAGGTATTTTGAATGGGTAATCCAGAACAAACCATTTAGATATTTTTGTTGTTGTTTATCAGGAGCGTATAGCAAAGGCTCATGGGTCTCAGTGTGGGTTTTGTACTCCTGGGATGGTGATGTCCATGTACACATTACTTAGAAATAACCCACAGCCCACCATGGAGGACATTCGAGAGACACTGGGAGGTGACAAACAAATATGTATACTTATGGATTTAATTTACATTTTTAGAATTATAAATTCAAACAGAACACAAGAATTTAAACATTCTGTTTTCTTTCTTCTAAGGGAACCTGTGTCGTTGTACTGGATACCGACCGATAATTGATGGATTTAAAACATTCTGTGACGTAAGGACTGTTAACTCGTAATACAAAATAAAAATGTCTACACATAATTTAAAATTAGTACATGTAAAAATTAAAAAAAAAACTATTGAGTTTGACTGCAGGAAACAAATATGTGTAGAGAAATGATCCATATTTTTCCAGACTCTGATATCTTGCCAAAATGGTGACAGAAATGGAAAATGTTGCATGGAAAACAACAATTCTCACAGCAATGAATCCGATGTAAGACAATAGTAGCCATATGAATTCTTACAATTTCCTATCCATGAGTTACGTATCATTATACGTAGACAGAAATTGGTAAGTCTAGGTTAGTAACTCTGTTACTGGTATTATCGGTAGATTTCTGGAGAACTTTTCAGCATGGATGAAGTCTTACCCCTTGACCCAACTCAGGATCTGATCTTTCCCCCAGAGTTACTGGTAAGCAAACCGTGTGTTCTTGTGGTAGCTAATAAGAATGGATAATTCAGGCCACTAATTTTTGTTATATGCCTTCCTTCTTACAGATTATGGGAAAGCAAAAACTGAACAACTTTGTTTCCATGGTGAAAAAGTCAGGTGGATTTCCCCTGCAGATCTGAAAGATTTAATCAAGCTAAAAGCTGAATACTCCAACGCACCTCTGTTGGTTGGGAACACAACCATAGGTTGGTTTCAAGAAGAAGTTCATCCATCCATCCATCCATTCATCCAACCTGTTTCTGTTCTTTTACAGGGCCAAAGATGAATCTGAAGGGAACCGTCCATCCTTTGGTGATCTATGGTGGAAGCATTCCAGAACTTCAAGCTGTCAAATGGAGAAACAATGGTAAATCATGAATAAACAATGTATCACCATTTCATATGCTTTTTAGCGAATATTAAAGCCCAAAGTAAATTGAATAACACTGCTTTATTTAGGCGTAACTGTAGGGGCAGGATGCAGTTTGTCTGTTTTGAAGGACATCCTCCTGCGAGGAACTGAAGAACTTGGGCCAGAGAAAAGCAGGGTTTACCAGGCCCTCGTTCAAACATTACAGTGTTTGGCGGGCAAACAGATTCGCAACATGGCTGTGAGTAACAAAAACAAACTGCTGCAAGGAATTAAGAGGAGCAGATGGAATATATCCACAAAAATAATATTAAATTGTTAAATTAACATTTAATGCGAGACCAAAACTAATTTTGATGACAAATTTGTTTTAATTACTTGTCTACGTTGATTTTATGTTGGAAATTCAAGTCCATTGGTGGAAATATCCTGAGCGCCAACCCCAAATATGACTTGAGCAGCATTCTTGCAGCAGCGGAGTGTACTCTACACATTGTTTCTAATGGTAATGCCAGTATATTTGGACTTTATTTGTACATAATTTCCTATAACCACTTTTTTGCAATATTTCTCAGTTCCCAATATATTTGACATGGAAATTAATATTTTTAATAAGATTTAAATTTTTCCTTTTGTCTTAAATGCAGATGGTGCTCGAGAGATTTGTCTTAGTGAGGAGTTTTTCACAGACTTTGGTAAAACGGCTCTACGACCAGATGAGATTCTGCTGGCTATTGACATTCCTAACTCAAGACCGGTACTTTCTTCAAAATGGAGGACACAGACTAAACCTAATGCTAAAACTAAAGCCTATATTACAAAACTATTCAAGATTCAATAAACACACTTGCCCTAAAAGACTATTAGTCATTGCTAAACACAGACTTTGGTAAAACGGCTCTACGACCAGATGAGATTCTGCTGGCTATTGACATTCCTCACTCAAGACCGGTACTTTCTTCAAAATGGAGGACACAGACTAAACCTAATGCTAAAACTAAAGCCTATATTACAAAACTATTCAAGATTCAATAAACACACTTGCCCTAAAAGACTATTAGTCATTGCTAATAGTCTTTACAAATTCACTTTTATACTACAAATACAATATGAATTCAGCTTACATTCTGAAAAGCTAATTGTTAATCCCTGTGCTTTTCAGTGGGAGTTTGTTTCGGCATTTCGCCAGTCACACCGCAGAGAGTTCGCCTTCTCCATAGTGAACGCTGGCATGAGGGTGGTGTTCAGACACAACTCAAATGTGGTGGAGAATCTGGATATTTTTTATGGTGGTGTGGGGCCAACTCTGGTAAAAGTCAAACACACCTGTAAAGAGCTGATGGGAAGGTACAGTCAAGGCCTACATAAATCACATACAACTCTTTTTTTTAATTTTTTTTTTATGTGAGAAGACAGACACAGTTTGTACACATGCAGTTTTATTGCAAAGTGTGGTGCATTACCTGCTATTTTTTGTGCTGCTATATTGCATGCATTCCAGTCAGTGAGCACTGATTTTTGATTGACAGAAAATGGGATGAGAAACTTCTGGTAGAGGGAACACAGCTCTTAGAAGAAGAAATTTCTGTGCTCCCTACGAAGAGTATCGCTCGACTTTAGTACTCAGCTTCTTTTTCAAGTTTTACATGCAAGTGCTGCTGGAGCTCCAACAAAAAGTATGATTGTGCTAATCATTAGTTTAAAAACAGGACAATTTACTTCATTCCTAATTAAATAGTTTTTTATCTTGTCGTTAAAGGAGGTTGGCATGAATGATTTGCCATTAGAATATCTCAGCGCATTAAAACCCTTCAAAAATGAGGTGCCACAAGGAAACCACTCATTCCAGGTAGGCAGACCCCTAGTTACACAAAAACAAAATAAAGCTTGCATTTTTATATCAAGTGTGGTTAACAACTTCCTCAACTAATCATTACCAATTAAATTACAGCTTGTACCAGAGACTCAGTCTTCTAGTGACCCGGTGGGACGTCCCAATGTACACCAGGCTGCCCTTCAGCAGGCGACAGGAGAAGCTGTGTATTATGATGACATCCCTTCTGTTAAAGGAGAACTGTTTGTTTCCATGGTAACCAGCACCAGGGCTCATGCAAAGATCATGTAAGTGGAATGTAATTAATTCAATATTTAATGAATAATAGATTTTTAAAAACTAAACTTTGATCAGTCTGATTCAGTTTATTTTTCCCAACCCAATTACACATTCCCGAAATTGAACACCAACACAAGACAAAGAATCAGCTCATTCCATTATTCATCTACAGACACATGATACAAATTAAAAAAATTCCTCATCTTTAGCATCCATACAGCTTGTTGATCCTCAGGATGTCGGTGTTGGACATTCCCTGCCTCTGTCCGATTTCCACTGTCTCATCAGGAATGGGAGTGATGGTTTCCAGGCCAGGATGGATGGTGAAGGCTGTTTTTCCATAGTGCATGATGGAGCCGTAGTCGTATGGAGTGTTTTGGTTGTTGGTGTTTTGTTTCTGGAAGTTGTAGGCCGTATCAGGAGAGATGTTCTCCCAGTTGATCTTGACGTACTTGTCGCGATCACTCCTGGTTTGCTCATGGTTGAAGCCCAGGGCATGATTGAGCTCATGCTGAACGATGCCGTGATACACACAGCCGTTCCTGTTGAGGGAGACCACCTGTTTGCCACCAGTTCTACCAAGAGAAGAGAAGCACCTGAGGAGAGAGGAAATAAAGGGGTTAATTATTATCAATGTTTTGGACTAAGGCCAGTTAAATGTTTTTGCTTTTGTATGATTGTTCTCACCCATCTTTGTTCTCAATACTGATGTAGTCGGTCTGAGTTGATCTGGCCACAAAGCGGATGCAGGTTTTGGAGTGAAAGGTGGACATGGCGTTCGCAATCACTGATTTCTCATAATAGGCTGCAAACAAAAAGGCCGACAACTTTAAAATGAGATCTACATGAATGATAGAAATGTTCAATGAATGAAGGAGATTCACTCACAGAATTCACTGCTCACTGTGTAAGGGACCTCCACTATGTTGTCAGAGTTTTTCTTCCAGAAACAGTTGTTGTTTAAGCAGTAGCGAGAATTTCTGGTTTTGGGAAACACCAGATCTCCTTCAATCAAGACTTCAGAAGATCCTATATTTAAAGAATTAGAAATGTCCAGGTTTTTTATTTATTTTTTATTTAAATCATCTGTTGGGTTTACAGGAATATACTTGGTGCCTCACCATTGTTGGAGCCCAAAATCTGTGTAGTGATATCAACATTTTCTGGTAGAGGTATGAACACATCTTCATAGCTTGGTTCCTGTTTATGGAAGTAGAAGAATTACATGTTACTAGTGAGAAAAGTTCATCTTCTGAGTCCCTGGAGAGACCAGACAGGATCTTACCATGAAATAAGATGCCTGTGAGACGCCAAACAGCAGCAGCAGAATGGAGAGGGAGGCTCTTGTGTCCATGTTGTCTCGGTGTGTAGAGATGTTCAGGATGCTCCTGTGCTGAGCTTTGGTGTCTTTGTGCTGTCAGACCTGGACTTTATATTCTCCTGAGTAGGTGGGTCTACTGGGGGATTATGGGTAGGGTCTTAGTGTCCAGAGACTAATCTGTGTAACTACAGGGAGGAAACTCTGACCTCACCTGTTAGTCCAACAACACTGAAATGGACATGCTGCAATTCTTGGCTTTTTTTGACGTCCCAAAACAGTGGTATACAGGGAGTATCCACAACACTTTAAATACTTTATTGAGACAGATGTTTTTGTGAGAGAACATCTCATTTGACACATCCAAAAAATGTGCATTGTCATCAGTTGAGAAGTCATAGCTGAGTTAAAACAGTACTCTGATTTTACAATTCTTAAGTTACAGTATATCCGTGTAAGTGACTCAAATACTAATGGATCATCCTCATGTTAAAGAAAATAAGATAGAAAAGTAGTACTGAAGGTAACTAACACATGGGATAGACATTAAAAAGAAAAATGAGAATTTTCCACAAGCCAACAATCATAGAGTTAAGTAGAAAAATCTGATTGTGCTAGTTGCATTGTGTTAAGTTGCTGCATTATATATATTCCAGTCAGTGAGTTCTAGTTTCTTTCTGGCAGACAATGGGATTTGAAACTTCTAGTAGATGGAACACGGGAGTGGGGAGGAGTACCACAGTTCTCAAAATTTTACCTTTTGTTCTAATTAGTCAAGATGTGATTATGTTTGTCTGCTGAGGATTTTCTCAGTCAAAACTGCCAGGTTTTGTTATCAGTAAATATCTTGATACTTTGCGGATATCACTGTTAATTTTGACATGACTGTTAAGTTATGGCTACTAAATGCAACCTGGTCTCATGGCAAAAACATACCCGGGGGCACATTTTCGCGAGACGCGAAATACGTACCAATAAGTACATATCACTGCAGTTTCCAAAAGAAATGAACACTAGAGGCAGTAAAACTCCGACACCTTTTATTCCTTTTCACACACATTTACAGAGTTTCGATTAATAAAGCGTAATTTTCGCAAAATGACACGGTTGCATCAACAAATGCATTTTTATATCAGTTTTCCATTTGTTAACACTATCGGGTAGGTTTAGGGTTGGGTTTAATGTGGGGCATATTTCCAACACGATAGAGCATTAACTTTTAGCAACAGTACACGGATATTTGAATTCTGAACCGCCGCAATACGTACCCGAAGCAACGTAATAAAAACACAGCAATACGTACCTATATCAACGTAATAAAAATGTGCCAGGGTTCACGTATTGAACCCGTGTTTTAGCACCACTCAGTGGACATTTCTCTTTGAAACTGCGGCAAAACGTGCAGTAAGGTACGTAAAAACGGTGTTGCAGCAAAGTACTCAGAGGTACGTATTTTTATGAGACTGGGTTGACTAAATGACTTCCAACTCACACTTCTAAAAATTATTTTTTAAGGAATACGATTTTGAATAAGAAATATGAGGCTCATGTTTCATCTTGAAGTTTTATTAGCTTTATTTTTCCCACAAGATCAAACATTTTGGAAATTCAAAATCATAAAAGACAAAGACCATCACCTCATTACATTATTAATCTGTGGACAGGTAAACCATATTAAATTATCTTAAACCACACATCCATACAGCTTGTTGATCCTCAGGATGTCGAGTTTAGACAAATCCTGCCTCTGTCCGATTGCCACTGTCGCATCAGGAATGGGAGTGATGGTTTCCTTCCCAGCCTGGGTGGTGAAGGCTGTTTTTCCATAGTGCATGATGGAGCCGTAGTCATATGTGGTGTTTTGATTGTTGGTGTTCCGTATTTGGAAGTTGCTGGCCTTCTCAGTTGGGATGTACTCCCAGTTGATCTTAACATACTGGTCGCGATCACTCCTGGTATGCTCATGGTAGAAGCCCAGAGCATGATTGAGCTCATGCTGAATGATTCCATGATACACACAACCGGTCCTTTTGAGCGAGACCAGCTGTTTACCACCAATTCTACCAAGATAGGAGTAGCACCTAAGAAAAAAGAGAAAAAGAGAATATTCCACAAATCTTTGTTAAAATGTTACACTTTGTGAAAGAGTTTCTGCTAAAGACCAATTAAATGTTTCTTCCTCACCCATCTTTGTTCTCAATACTGATGTAGTCAGTCTGATTTGATCTGGGTACGAAGCGAATACAAGTCTTGTTGTGAAAGGTAGACATGGCATTCTGTATTACTGAGATGTCAGTAGAGGCTGCAAACAAAAAGTATCACATGTTTTAAAATACAATTTACACTCATAAACATATTTTCAATGACTGAAGGTTATTCACTCACAGTATTCACTGCTCACTATGTAAGGGACCTCCACTAGGTTGCTAGAGTTTCTCTTCCAGAAACAGTTGTTGTTTAAGCAGTAGAGAGCATTTTTAGTTTTGGGAAACACCAGATCTCCTTCAATCAGGTGTTCGGCAGATCCTGTAATTAAATAAACATATTTTGATGAAAGGAATATGTGTACGTTCAACCACATTTTAGATATATTCCCTGATTGTGTGAAACCCTTTAAAGCAATCTGCAAGATGCCTGACCCTTGTTGGTCTCCAAAAACTTTGTAGTGATGTCCACATTTCCAGGTATGGGTAGGAATGCATTAGGAGGGCCGGGCTTCTAATTATGAAAAAAAAAGAAAAAAAAGAAAAGTTATATTATTCTTACAATGAAAGTTCATCATCTCAGTGTATTGAGAGACTAGTCTAGAGTCTTACCCTGACAGGATTCGCCAAGGAGATGCCAACCAACAGCACCAGAATGGAGAGGGAGGCTCTTGGGTCCATGTTGTCTCCGTGTGTAGAGATGTTCAGGATGCTGCTGTGCTGAAATCTGGTGTCTGCAAGCTGTTGAATCTGAACTTTATATTCACCTATGTAGGTGGGTCAACCAGGCGTTGAGACTCCGATTGTAAAGGAAGGAGTGTCTGAACTCACCTGTTAATCCAAGAACTTGCACAACCAGAGAAGGCACAGATTGTTTTACTAATCCACTGAAATTAACAAATGTAATTTTTTAATTGTATGATAAGACCCAAAACTGTGGTAAACAGGGAGTGCAGTCAAAACTTTAAGTGCTTTCTCAAGACGGTACAAAAAAAAAAAATGCATCTGTCATGTGTGTCGTCATGAATTGGGGAGTAGAGGTCATAGTCCAGCTCATAATGATTTAGTATTTAGAACCAACTAACTGTACTCCTTTATTATATTCCTTTATTCCTATATTCCTATATTACTTTAGTCCTAACCACTTTAATACGTCTTTTCCAAGCAAAGGGTACAATAGCCCATTTCTTGGTAAATATTCACAATAGAATCCAAGTTACTTTTGCAAAAAAGTAACATTTATAACTTTCCTTTTTTTATTTTTTACTTCAAAACTTTTTATTGGTATTTTGTGTGACAATACAGATTGGTATAATGACAACAAGGTAAACAATAAGATATTGTCCATTATTAATCCCTTCCACGATCCCCCATTCATATTAACTCAGATGGACAGAGAAACAATGATAAAAAACCCCACCAATAAATGAATAATAGCAAGTAAAACAAAATAGATATAAGTAACTAATAAATAAGTTAAAAAAGTCCCTTCTAACAGATGACAAATATTACATGTAGCCAGTTGCAGGCGCACAAGGTAGGCCTTTAATATAGTCCAAAAAGGGATCCCGAGTCTTATAAAAGGATTTAAGTAAGCCAGAGAGTGAACATCTTAACTTTTCAAGTCTTAAACAGTAGAAAATATCCTGTATCCATCTGTCATGTGTCGGGGGTGAAGTGTGCTTCCACTTAAAGGGATACTCCACCCCCAAAATGAAAATTTTGTCATTAATCACTTACCCCCATGTCGTTCCAAACCCCTAAAAGCGTCGTTCGTCTTCAGAACACAATTTAAGATATTTTGGATGAAATCTGGGACGCTTGTGACTGTCAAGGTCCAGAAAAGTATGAAAGACATCGTCAGAATAGTTCATCTGCCATCAGTGGTTCAACCGTAACGTTATGAAGAGCGTACGCTCTTCTGTGTCAGCCGCAAATTAAGGATACGTTTTCTACGTGTATTTACGCTTTGATTTGAACGAAAACAGCGCATCCGTGCAGCGCAGCTGACACAGAAGAGCGTATGCTGCTTGCGTTCGTAAAAGTAAGAGTAAAAGTAATCTCGTCGCTTCATAACTTTATGGTTGAACCACTGATGGTAGATGGACTATTCTGACGATGTCTTTCATACTTTTCTGGGCCTTGACAGTGTAATTTACTTGCCAGTCAATCGGACAGTCACAAGCCTCCCGGTTTTCATCCAAAATATCTTAAATTGTGTTCCGAAGACGAACAAAGCTTTTACGGGTTTGGAACGACATGGGGGTTAGTGATTAATGAGAAAATTTTCATTTTAGGGTGGAGTATCCCTTTAAGAAGGATAGCTCATCTGGCCAAGATCATAGTAAAAGCAACAACTTTACTATCTCGGGCTGTCAGACCAGGTCTAAGGGATACCTCAAAAAGGGCTAACAAGGGATCAGGGTCTATATATTAGTGTTGAGAGCTTTTTTAAGTGTATCATATACACTTAACCAGAAAATTGCCATCTGTGGACACGTCCAAAACATATGCAGATGATCAGCAGGTGAAAGCTTGCAACGGTTACAGGCAGCGCTCCTGTCTGGGAAAAATTTTGCCATTTGGGCATTGGTGAAGTGAGCTCTGAATAGTATTTTACACTGAATTAAACCATGCCTAGCACATAAAGAACAGGAGTGTACCTGGGTCAAGATGTTATGTCATAGATCCTCTGTTATAGTAACTCCTAGGTCGTGCTCCCAGGTATCTTTAAGAGTGTCAGTAGGGTACACATTAATTGAATTGATTAAAATGACTGAGATTAGATGCTTATGGTTGATATTCAAATCAAGAAGATGGTCAATGTGCGTTTCAGGAAGACATTTAGGAAAGTGAGGGAACTGCTTCTGTATAAAGTGTTTGATTTGGAAGAACCAAAATAAGTGATGACTGGGTAAATTATACATTTTAGATAAGAAGGAGAAAGCTTTTTTTATTTTTTTACAGGCAAATACAAGTTGATGTAGTATGTGTGAGTATGATGGGTATTTTAGTGTGTGTCATGCTCAGCCCACTCAGATGACTTACATTTTAAAAGTCATAATGCATTTAAAAAGAAAATAAATCTAAGTGATTTAGTGGAATCCAGTTGTACTTGTTATTTGTGACAAAAAAAAAAGAAAAAGAAAAAAAGAAAATCTGGGTGTTGACCAAGAGTAACGGATGATTTGCTCTGCCCTGGAGCTTAAATGTGTGTCTGCAATAAGCTTTGTTTTGTTATGACAATCAGCGCACACCGTTTCATGCTAACATATGTCATTGCTCCCCATCTATGTCAGAGGGCAGAAGAAAGGCTAAGGAAATGTGTCTTCTGATAATTTATGAACTCAGACATTTCATTTTAAAGAGAAAAATTTTTTTTTTTTACTGCATGTTCATTTTTTTTTATTAACTTGATTTTTCCTTAGCCACATATTACAGAAATTTAACACCATAAGACCATCACCTCATTTGATTCTTCATTTACGGGAATGTGAACTACATTAAATTATCTGACACACCACATACATATAAAACTCATCTTTAGCATCCATACAGCTTGTTGATCCTCAGGATGTCGGTGTTGGACATTCCCTGCCTCTGTCCGATTTCCACCGTCCCATCAGGAATGGGAGTAATGGTTTCCAGTCCAGGATGGATGGTGAAGGCTGTTTTTCCATAGTGCATGACGGAGCTGTAGTCATATGGAGTGTTTTGGTTGTTGGTGTTTTGTTTCTGGAAGTTGTAGGCCATATCAGGAGACATGTTCTCCCAGTTGATCTTGACGTACTCATCACGATCGCTCCTGGTTTGCTCGTGGTAGAAGCCCAGGGCATGATTGAGCTCATGCTGAACGATGCCGTGATACACACAGCCGTTCCTGTTGAGTGAGACCACCTGTTTGCCGCCAGTTCTACCAAGAGAAGAGAAGCACCTGAGGAGAGAGGAAATAAAGGGGTTAAATATATATATATATATTGGACTTTGGACAAAGACCTTATGAATGTTTCTTGTTAATATTTAATGATTGTTCTCACCCATCTTTGTTCTCAATACTAATGTAATCGGTCTGAGTTGATCTGGCCACAAAGCGGATGCAGGTTTTGGAATGAAAGGTGGACATGGCATTCGCAATCACTGATTTCTCATAATAAGCTGCAAACGAAAGGGGCCACAACTTTACAATTTGATTTACATGACTGATAGATATGTTCAATGAATGAAGTAGATTCACTCACAGAATTCACTGCTCACTGTGTAAGGGACCTCCACTATGTTGTCAGAGTTTTTCTTCCAGAAACAGTTGTTGTTAAAGCAGTAGAGAGCATTTCTGGTTTTGGGAAACACCAGATCTCCTTCAATCAAGACTTCAGAAGATCCTGTATTTAAAGAGAAACATACTGATTAAATAACTGAAAATATTTGTAAGTCTTGTTAACATTTTTCCACTATTTTGTGAAACTCATTGCTGACTTTACAGAAATCTACAAGGTGTCTGACCATTGTTGGACTCCAAAATCCTTGTAGTGATGTCCACACTTTCCGGCTCTGACACAAACACTCCTTCAAAGCTTTCCTCCTGGTGGCAGAAACAGAGATGTTTAAAACGACTCATTTGAGGAACGCTGATTATTTAAGGGAGACACTAGACCGGATCTTACCATGAGAGGAGACGCCTGTGAGACGCCAAAGAGCAGCAGCAGAATGGAGAGGGAGGCTCTTGTGTCCATGTTGTCTCAGTGTGTAGAGATGTTCAGGATGCTCCTGTGCTGAGCTTTGGTGTCTTTGTGCTGTCAGACCTGGACTTTATATTCACCTGAGTAGGTGGGTCTACTAGGGGGTTATGGGTAGGGTCTTAGTGTCCAGAGACTAATGTGTGTAACTAAAGGGAGTACACACTCTATTAAGTCCTAAGCCTTGCAGAATGATGGGAGGTACCCCAGCTTGTTTAACTAATTCATCCATTAAGTGTATGGGCTGGACAATTTTTAATTTCTTTGAAAATCTAAATCACATTGTCTCAACCTTGTCTTCACATCAGCTCTATAGATGCATCAGTGGCTCTAGCCATGTCTGGAGTGATCACCTTCATCTCTGCCAAGGATGTTCCTGGTCAGAATCGAAGACTCTGGTTCAACAACCCAGAGGAGCTTTTTGCAGAAGAGGAGGTACCACAATAAATATTCTCTGGTTTAAAGATACAAAATGATCCCTACCTCAGATTAGATGTTTCAAGCCTTATTATATCTATCAGTAGATGTTACTTCTTCTTAGTCAATAATGCTTCTTTTTCATTTCAGATACATTGTAATGCTGTGTCTTGTCTGTTTGCCCTTTGCAGGTCATTTGTGTAGGGCAGATTATCGGCGCCATTGTGGCTGAAACCAGAGAACAAGCCAAACGAGCAGCCGAGCAGGTGGCCATAACTTACCAGGACATCCAACCTGCATTTTTCACTATAGAGGTATTTGTAAACAAAATCATATTCAGAAAAAAACTTCATAATGGAGTACTAAACAAAAGTTGAGGAGCAGCACGTTAATCTAATCCTACTAATCACCACACCATCTTTATTATTAAGGAGGCCATTGAACACCAGTCATTTTCTGACCCAAAGAGAAAACTGGAAAGAGGAAATGTGGAAGAAGGCTTTGAGAAAGCAGACCACATACTGGAGGGTTTGTACAATTAAATCTGAATCTCATTGGGATCTCTCCATATAGAATGCTTTTTTGAACTGTTCTATGACTTTTTTATATATATTTGTTTTATACAATGCACATTATAATTATTTTATATTTCTCACAGATGAGCTGTATATGGGTGGTCAAGAACACTTCTACGTGGAAACGCAGGGATTGATTGCAATTCCTAAGGCAGAGGCAGGTGAAATGGAGCTCTATGTTGCCAGTCAGCATGCAGCTTATACTCAGGTCTGTATTGCTCCATGGACATAAACGGATGGATATTATTCAATATAAAGATATTTATTTTTTATTAATGTAAATCTGTATTAAAAAAAAGAAAAAAAAGAAAGAATGTGGAGCATGAAAAAAAGTTCATTAAAAAATGTTATTCACATACTCTTCCTCAATGTTTGACCTAATTTTGTCTTTTGAACAACAGGAAGTGGTGGGCATCACTCTTGGCATTGATTCCAATAAGATCACATGTCATGTGAAGAGGCTGGGAGGTGGATTTGGAGGCAAAGTCATGAAGATTGCATCATTATCTGCCATCGCTGCTACAGCCACTTACAAGTATGGCAAAATGAGACTTGTACCTTTTACAGAATGGCACTTATTTAACTGCTTTTGTATTTGCCCTTATTGCTTATATTTAAGTGCATTGTTTTCTTATTTCTGTGAAGTGCAAAGAAAGTATGCTATGCCTTTAACACAATACTAAAAGATAATGCTAAGTACCGACTGTACACTCAAATTTAACTACAGGACTGGCCGTGCTGTACGATGTGTACTAGAACGTGGCGATGACATGTTAATCACCAGTGGCAGGTCCCCTTTCTTGGGAAGGTACAAGGTAATGTTTCACTATTGGTAACAGTATGTTGACTGGATAACTGTGAAGCATCACAACAGCTTAAGTCCTGCCTTTTTCCTACAGGTTGGATACATGAATGATGGAACAATCCTGGCTGCTGATATCACGTACTACAGTAATGGAGGATGCACTCTGGACGAATCCTCCTTTGTATGTTGGTTTTTAAGACTTAACAAGAAAAACTTTTACATTTTGAAATGGCCAATCCCTTTATGAAATGTTGAAAATCAATTAAGTAAATCCTGATAATAAGGAACTGTAAGCTAGGTTACCTTAAATTCCCATGTAGGTCAGTCTCCAAGTCACGTATCTTCTGTAATTTACTACCAGATCATGGAGAAAGCTCTCCTTCACATGGATAATGGCTACAAGATCCCAAATCTACGTGGACATGGACTGGTGTGCAAGACCAACTTACCCTCATATACAGCCTTCCGTGGATTTGGTGGATTTGGTGGGTTGACCACCATTGAGGGCGTGCTACATGAGGTGGCCGCCAGATGTGGCTTACCTGCACTACCTGCACAATTGAAGACAAGTTGATTAAACAGAATTCAAACAGTTGTAATGGGTTGAAATTTGAACTGGTAGCCAAAAGACTGTATGTTAAAAACCCTACAACTGTTGGTTCATGATGTTGAGCTGTTAAGGTAACTTTTGATGTGTCAGATCATGATAATATTGTTGGGGTTTTCATTTCGACTCTAAAAATGCAATCCAAAAAATAAAAAAATGTCTTTCTGTACAGGTGAGAGACATCAACATGTACAAGGATGAGAAATGCTACACCCACCACAAGCAGCTCTTTTCTGCTCGTGACATGGTGCGGTGCTGGAATGAGTGTCTCGAGAAATCTGACTACACCCATCGATGTCTGTCCATCGAGCAGTTTAATGCCCACAACCACTGGAAGAAGAGAGGGATCT
>NW_015629570.1:154899-165613 GCF_001515625.1 Sinocyclocheilus rhinocerous
AAAGAATGTGGAGCATGAAAAAAAGTTCATTAAAAAATGTTATTCACATACTCTTCCTCAATGTTTGACCTAATTTTGTCTTTTGAACAACAGGAAGTGGTGGGCATCACTCTTGGCATTGATTCCAATAAGATCACATGTCATGTGAAGAGGCTGGGAGGTGGATTTGGAGGCAAAGTCATGAAGATTGCATCATTATCTGCCATCGCTGCTACAGCCGCTTACAAGTATGGCAAAATGAGACTTGTACCTTTTACAGAATGGCACTTATTTAACTGCTTTTGTATTTGCCCTTATTGCTTATATTTAAGTGCATTGTTTTCTTATTTCTGTGAAGTGCAAAGAAAGTATGCTATGCCTTTAACACAATACTAAAAGATAATGCTAAGTACCGACTGTACACTCAAATTTAACTACAGGACTGGCCGTGCTGTACGATGTGTACTAGAACGTGGCGATGACATGTTAATCACAAGTGGCAGGTCCCCTTTCTTGGGAAGGTACAAGGTAATGTTTCACTATTGGTAACAGTATGTTGACTGGATAACTGTGAAGCATCACAACAGCTTAAGTCCTGCCTTTTTCCTACAGGTTGGATACATGAATGATGGAACAATCCTGGCTGCTGATATCACGTACTACAGTAATGGAGGATGCACTCTGGACGAATCCTCCTTTGTATGTTGGTTTTTAAGACTTAACAAGAAAAACTTTTACCACTCAAATTTAACCACAGGACTGGCCGTGCTGTACGATGTGTACTAGAACGTGGCGATGACATGTTAATCACCAGTGGCAGGTCCCCTTTCTTGGGAAGGTACAAGGTAATGTTTCACTATTGGTAACAGTATGTTGACTGGATAACTGTGAAGCATCACAACAGCTTAAGTCCTGCCTTTTTCCTACAGGTTGGATACATGAATGATGGAACAATCCTGGCTGCTGATATCACGTACTACAGTAATGGAGGATGCACTCTGGACGAATCCTCCTTTGTATGTTGGTTTTTAAGACTTAACAAGAAAAACTTTTACATTTTGAAATGGCCAATCCCTTTATGAAATGTTGAAAATCAATTAAGTAAATCCTGATAATAAGGAACTGTAAGCTAGGTTACCTTAAATTCC
Organism: Sinocyclocheilus rhinocerous; assembly: GCF_001515625.1. NCBI lineage: Eukaryota > Metazoa > Chordata > Actinopteri > Cypriniformes > Cyprinidae > Sinocyclocheilus > Sinocyclocheilus rhinocerous. The sequence continues at coordinate 156,027 of NW_015629570.1, forward strand.
CATGTAGGTCAGTCTCCAAGTCACGTATCTTCTGTAATTTACTACCAGATCATGGAGAAAGCTCTCCTTCACATGGATAATGGCTACAAGATCCCAAATCTACGTGGACATGGACTGGTGTGCATGACCAACTTACCCTCATATACAGCCTTCCGTGGATTTGGTGGACCTCAAGGGTTGACCATCATTGAGGGCGTGCTACATGAGGTGGCCGCCAGATGTGGCTTACCTGCACATCAGGTGGGATTAAAGACAAGTTGATTAAACAGAATTCAAACAGTTGTAATGGGTTGAAATTTGAACTGGTAGCCAAAAGACTGTATGTTAAAAACCCTACAACTGTTGGTTCATGATGTTGAGCTGTTAAGGTAACTTTTGATGTGTCAGATCATGATAATATTGTTGGGGTTTTCATTTCGACTCTAAAAATGCAATCCAAAAAATAAAAAAATGTCTTTCTGTACAGGTGAGAGACATCAACATGTACAAGGATGAGAAATGCTACACCCACCACAAGCAGCTCTTTTCTGCTCGTGACATGGTGCGGTGCTGGAATGAGTGTCTCGAGAAATCTGACTACACCCATCGATGTCTGTCCATCGAGCAGTTTAATGCCCACAACCACTGGAAGAAGAGAGGGATCTCCATTGTCCCACTAAAGTTTGGAATTGGATTCTCCAAGGGCTTCTATAACCAGGTGGGTAAAAACTTGTGAGACTGCACATAAAATGGTGCAGTTTGGTTCACACGATCACTTTAAAGCTTTTCACTGTGTATTAGTCAATACTACTACAAAGAATATCCAATATCGGACAGTTTTCCTGAAATTCTCTTCAGGGAGCAGCATTGGTAAACATCTACAAAGATGGATCGGTTCTGATCTCACATGGAGGAACCGAGATGGGTCAAGGTATCAACACCAAAGCCATACAGGTGCGATGAGTCTCAGTGTTGAACAATGGATCCAAATACAATTATTACATGAAATATGCCACTTGCAAGATAATGTCAACCTTCACGTTCAAATTGCAGATTGCAAGTCGCATTCTGAAGGTTCCAATGTCTTCGATCCACATCAAGGAAACCTGCACAGGAAACGTGCCCAATGCTGCACCATCCGCTGCATCCTTTGGCACGGATGCTGTCGGGATGGCAGTCAAGGTATAGGGACAATCACTGATGTACAACATTTACACAAGTGTCTTTTTCATGACTGAAATTGTACTATTTTGCACATAGAATGGTTGTGAGAAACTAATGAGACGTCTGGAGCCACTCATTAAGAAACATCCCCAATACACCTGGCAACAACTGGTTAGTAAGAGCGACATTCAAATACTCAACTACATAATACAAACTGAATTAAAGATGGATGGCCAAACGAGAATCACTTAACTGCTGCTATGTTTCCAGGTTGTGGAAGCATATTGCCAGAAGATCAGTCTGTCAGCAACAGGTTTCTTTATGTATGTGTTTGACCTTGTAATAGTATAAAGCAAAATACTGAGTTGTCTGTGATGAGATACTGTTAAGAGTTGAATGAATGTGTCTTACTAATAAATAAATACAAAATTAAATAGACAATTTACTTATACCAGGGGCCCCCATACCAGTGTTGACTGGGAAAAGAGCGAGGGCAACGCATACTACTACTTTACTTTCGGGGCCTGTTGCTCAGAGGTGGAAATTGTCTGCTTGACAGGAGATCACAAGGTTCTTGTTTTCTTTTAATCATCTATATATTCATACATTTTAATAAGATTTGGCTATGCAACATACGTGTGAAATTGGTAAAGATTTATGAGCAGTTATTGCCGTGTCAGTGGCGAGGATTCATAAAGCACATTCGCAATTTGAATATTACAATTTTGTGGACTGTGAAATTCTATTTTACAGAACATTAGAACCGACATTGTGATGGATGTTGGTCGGAGCATAAACCCTGCTCTGGATGTTGGACAGGTATGGAAGATATTTTGTTATTATACTTCAGATGCAAACAATTAGGGTGTAAATCAGTGACCATACACTACAGTAAATAAATGTGTGTGCATTTACAGGTGGAGGGTGGTTTTGTCCAGGGAATTGGGCTCTATACTATAGAGGAGTTGCAGTTTTCTCCTGAGGGTGTGTTGTTGACCAGGGGTCCCTCTCAGTATAAAATCCCAGCTCTGTGTGACGTCCCTCCTCAGCTTAATTGTCCATCTGCTGAGGAACGCAGACAATCCTCATGCCATCTACTCCTCAAAGGTAAGACAAAAAGCCCTGAATGCCAACAGAGCAAGTTGAAATAAAATCAAAGCTTTTTAAGTAAAAATAAATAGCGAATAACTAGTAATATTTACCTTTCAGTGATAATTGCAGACATAATCACCAAAAGTTACGTCTAGGCTTCTATTATTGCGAAACTCTTCAGGTCAGGCCGGTTCACGCCAGACTTCAATCGTTTGAGCACATTAAACGACATTTGCAACCTCTTTTACTTCAGTAATCCGACATTCTGAACAAAACAAGATATTTATGCACACTGGAATTTTAATCTCGGATGAAATATTGGTTATAAAGGTAATGTTTTTTTTTTTTTTTAGGGGATCGGGGAGCCTCCTGTGTTTTTCGGCTGCACTTTGTTCTTTGCCATTAAAGAAGCGATAGCAGCCGCACGGAGAGAGAGAGGCCTGAGCGACAGTTTCCCTTTCTCTTCTCCTGCTACTGCGGAAAAGATACATATGGCCTGTGAAGACTGCTTTACAAGGATGGTGGGTGAACAGTGTTAATACAGTAAATTAATATTCTTAATTATAAAAAATATATATATATTTAATATATTATAATACCACTATAATCTAATACATGTAATAGATTAAAATATTTTATTTGTTATATTATTATACATTATTCCAGGTTTATCGGTTTTGGCTACTAAAAAGAAATGTACAAGTTTATCATTTAAATATCACTCTTTCTTACAGATTCCACTGGATAGGAAAGTAAAAACCAAACCCTGGACCATCAATGTGTGAAGAAAAACATCAGATTATTCAAACTCTGTAATGCCTCACTTAAACAAGCTGTCACTTCCTTTTCATTGAGACTTTGAGCTCATAAACTGGCTATCAGGTCAAACTCTTAACCTCAATTTACATGTCGGGGACTTCTACCTTCTTTAATATTTTTATTATGCAGTTAGTGTTTTATAAAAGCAATAAGGAACTTGCTTAGTCAATTGTAGGATGTAGATTAATTCACATTTATTATAATAGCTGTTAAAGCAAAGCCTAAATGTCAAGTGAACTGATTTATGTGAGATGAAATTAAGATGTGTTAATAATAAGCGTGAATAACTATAAATTGTTCTTGATACATGATTGCATGCAGAGCTTCTTTAGTTTGTTTTTTAGTAGATTACTTATCGTTCAGCAAACAGCTGATAATAATTGGATGTTAAATCAGGTCTTGTGTCTACATAAATATAATAAATGTTGTGTGATTTGATAAGAGCAACTCAAAAGCTTTAAATCAGAATAATGTTTTCATATTTTCAGAGCCTACGGCTGAGCCGGTCCAGAAGTTGATCCACTTTGTGCAACCTACCGAAAACAAAATTATATTAATATATTTCAATTATGACAATCAAATAATAAGGATTAAATGATTTTTTTTACCACATTTATATTTATTAAGTATTTGTTTAATTTAGATTTGGACTCAAAAAATCACAAATGGGTTAATGTAACTCGCGTACCATCTTTGTGAAGTGTGTGGCACAGGCCAGACATGCCCGCTCTGGGGTGGCAGGGCTGTTCAGCTGGAAGGGGCCAGTTAAATCTGCATCTTTTCGAGCTGCAGTCACAGCGTCTTTAATAGCGAAGAATACAGAACTGCCCAGAAAAACAGTCGGCTCTCCGATTCCCTAAAACAAGAGGATGAGAATGCTTTAGTTTGCAGTGATTTTACCTCTACAGCAGATCTGGAAAAACACTAAAAAATGGTACGAAAAATCATAACTAGGGTGCAGTATTAGGTTTGAATGCAATTAGATGTGAAGTAAACCACAAGGATTCCACAAAATCAAAATAAATGGACTCTAAAGTGACCTGAAAGTATAGTACAGTAGCAGATATCCATAATAAGGAGAAGATGAGTGAATCACCTTTGATGAATAGATGGCGTGAGGGTTGGATGAGCCGGCTAAAAGGTAGACGTTAAACTTCAGAGGGACATCACAGAAGGACGGGATCTTGTACTGGCCTGGTCCACGTGTGTACAGAACACCAGACGGAGAAAACTTGAGCTCCTCCATGGTGTAGAGACCCAGACCCTGCATGAATGCTCCCTCAATCTAACACAGACATACATATTATATGAGTAAATGCATATATATGCAAGTAGTCTCTCATCCTCACCGAGGCTGCATTTATTTGAACAAAAATACAGTAAATGCTGTAATATTGCAAAATATTACTACAATTTAAATAAACTGTTTTCCATTTGAATATGTTTTAAAATGTTTTGTTTATTTTCTGTGATAGCAAAAGCAGAATTTTCAGCAGCCATTACTTGAGTCACATGATCCTTCAGAAAACATTCTAATATGATTAGGTGCTCAAGAAACAGTTCTTATTGTTATCAAAGTTGAAAACATCTTAATATTTCTTGTGGAAAACAAAATAAATTGTAAGCAATTTTCTAAGGTAGTGTATATGGGTCAATATCCCATATGTATAGTATAATAATATAATATAATATAATATAATATAAATAGCCCATATGTATAATATAATATAATATAATAAATGAAACAATAATAAAATGCTAAACAAAATTATTATAATGTTTACATTTAATAAAATTGATGACAATTATGAACAAAAGATATTACAATTATTAAAAATACATATATTTTGCTCAAAATTTACTCTTGGACCTGACACAAGGGGGAGCTAACACTTCTGTTACTGGGCAATGGTGATTAATAAAAAGAAATATTGGCTAATAATCAGACATATTTATTAATCACTGGTGTATAGATTATATATTTTGCTATTAAATAAAAATTAATTTCTATTAAGAGAGGAAATCATCTTACCTGACCAATGTCAATGGACGGATTTATACTTCTGCCGATATCAACAACAATATCAGTCCTCAAGGTCTATGAGGAAAAGATATAGTATGTCAGATGAGTTTTACAGTGACTAGACAAATAGCAGAAAATGTACATGCCACAAATCTTCTGCATCATATCTGGATTTACCCTGTACTCTCCAGTCAAACAGTCCAGCTCAACCTCACTGCAGCCCACCGCATACGTAAAGTAAGCGTACGGCTTGCCTTCCTGCTTCTCCCAGTCCATGTCTAGATCGTGACCTCTGAAAACAGACAAAACTCTCACTAAGCATTAAACAAAACCTCCATGTTTTGTCTAGTTTTAAGCCTTTGTTTGCTTCTTTGATGATGCACTGAAGATCACACTGTTGACAAACGACTACCACTTTAATGTCTCAAAGTACATTTAAAAAACAAAAACGCTCCTTTTAAATGAAATTTGGGTGATTTACCTGTAGTATCCTGTGGCTGACAGACTGATCTTCTCCAAAAATGCTGTTGTTATCTTTAAAGACATAAAAAAATAAATACAAAAATAAAATACATTAAATATATCAAAAATAAAATATCTAAAAATATATAATGCATTTAATTAAAAAATAATAATTAAACATGGTCTGTAACACATGGCTTTGAGTAACTTATTGCTGTTGTATAAAAGGAGCAATAGTAATATAATAAAAAACACCAATATCTAATAATAAATAGATAAACAATTGTATTAAATTTAATATTTTTAAATATTAAAAAATATTCAATGTGTAAATAATAAATTACAATCAAATTGAATCTTCCACCAAATAATATAGTTAATTTACCTAACTGTAGATTATATTAATATATAATTATTAATACAAATCAAATAATGTGCAACTATTTCAGAACTGTACTGAACGTGGCCGATTCTATCAGATTTTTTTTATTTTTTTTTTATATATTTTATTTAAAGCTTTTCACATTTTAGAGAACAATCCCCCAACCCCCATGCCAGCAAATTGGAGAGAAAAAAAATCTACTAATGTATTGATACATATATGCATATAAATATATATACACCCACATAGTGTACATATACATCGTTCATACTTGTGTACCTATACAAAAACACATACAGACATCTCTACATGTACAGAATCATTAAAAAAAAAAAAAATTCTTTCCAATACCAATAATTACCCAATTATGGAAAAATAAAATTGTTACGCACTGCTATATTTGATCAAATTAACCACACCACTTAAAGAAGGTGGTTAAATTCAGTTATCATTGGTCACCTTCCAGATATTCAAAGAAGGACTTCCAAATCTGTACGAATCTCTTTGGTTTACCCGCAATCTCGTATCTAATCTTTTCCATATGTAACACATTACTGAACTCTGTAAGCCACGCCTCAAATTTAGGTACAAACTCTTTGCTCCACATCAACAAAATTTTCTTTTTTGCTATGGTCATCCCATATTGAACTGTCTGGATTTGATTGAAACTATAGTTCTCTAAGAAAGGGGCCCATCAGATTTTGAAGTCAGAACTATGTGTACTATCCATACAAGACATTGTAGCATAAATAACTGTACTCATCATTTTCATTTTGCATCAAAAAGGAGAAACTTTAATGGTTTGTCCACTTTACCCAGTTCTGCCATGTTCCCTTAGGATTCTTCTTTCTGATTGGTTCTAGTCTGTTGTACAGTATTTGACAGGCATCCTGCAAAAGTATGATTTGAACACTCCAAAAATAGACATTAAAGCATAAAGTGCATTTTATGATTTCTTCAAATTTGCCTCCTATAGACAAAAGAAATAAATCCTTCAAGATCAACAAATCATGTCGTCCAGACAGATCTGGCGTTTCAAAATTTGGTGTTCGATACCTTCACAGCCATTCCATTAGCGTCGGTACCAAAGGACGCAGCAGATGGGCAGGTATTCGGGACGCATTGTGTGCTGGTCTCAGAGATGTGGATCAAAGAAGCAGGAATATTCAGCTCTCGACTCGCCACCTGTGAGAAAACAGCTGAGATTAGCCCAAAAACTATGAAATGGTTACAGATACATGCAGAAAGCAGGAAGTGGTAACTGTTGTATTTTAGTGTGTACGCCTTGGCCCATTTCCGTCCCGCCGTGGCTCACTAGCACAGACCCATCCTTATAAATATGCACGAGAGCGGCAGCCTTTGTTAAAAACAAACGAAAACACCAACAGATCATTTGGAGTTCATTTAAAATAATATAAAAGACACTGTGGCATGATTTAGAAGAATGTAACCTGGTTGAGGAAGCCCTCAGCAAACCCAATGCCATATTTGATGGGCACAATGGCGATTCCTCTCTTTTTGAACTGGTTCTGCTGATTAAAAAGATCGATGGCCTGCCGGCGCTGCCTGAAGTCAGCTTTTTCCATACACTCGTTCCAACAGCGGACAAGATTCTCTGGGTCAAACTCCATCTTGTAATGAGTGTGGGACACTTCCTTGTACAAGTTTATCTCCCTGATCTGCAAAAATAAAATGGAATAAAGCACAAATAATGAGAGATGAAAATAAATAAGTAGATAACTATTTATTTACTCTCCCAGAAAAGCCTATATTTATGACAATCAATCAATCAATCAATCAATAATCATTAACATATCAGCATCAAAGGCTATATTAATTCCAATAAATAAATATTCATTACCATGTCAGCATCAATGATTATATTAATTCCAATAAATAAATAACAAATTGAAATTTCAGCAACAAATGCTATTTTAATTCCAATAAACAAACAAATAAATACAATTTAATTACCATATCAGCAAAGGCTATATTAATGCCAATAAATAAATATATAAATGAATGAATCATAAATACATAAATATTAATTTCTATATCAGCATCAAAGGCTATAATAACGAATTTATGTTGCATAATGATGTGACAATTTTGCGACTGAGTGACACCGACCTCTTCAGGCAGACGGCCGAGTTTGAGTGCAACATCATCGATCATACTCTCAACGACCAGCATGCACTGCGGCACACCGAACCCTCGGAATGCAGTGTTGGAATTGGCATAGTACTGGAAATCAGCTGCTGTTATCCTCCCGTTCTTCATAAAGCCTACCTGTTGAAGTAAAAATATGCAAATAAATTACATAAATACAGATTAGACAATAGTTGTTATTAGATTACGTGTTTAGAAAAAGCACTAGCCTTATATTTTCCCCACACCGGGTGGCGTCCTCCGGTAATTAACATGTCCTCTCCTCTCTCCAAAACACATCGTACTGGCCGTCCAGTCCTGAACAGAGAGATAGTAAGTGTTATACTTGCCAAATTTCTACATATTAAAAATATTCATATGGTAAATACAAATGTAAATAATTTACATTTAATATGTAATTTAAATAATCATGATGATTCTGATGTTTGTGTCCAACTTATTTTGACTCACTTCCATGCAGCAACAGCAGTGATGGAGGCCAAAATGGCGGTTTTGGTGACCTTGCCTCCAAAGGCTCCGCCCAGTCGCTTAACGTGACAAGAAACACGATTGGACGGGATTCCCAGCGTCTCAGCTACTGACTCCTACAACAGATTAGAACAAAACATATATTTCTTGCACGTTTAACTCCCTGATCTGAAAAAATAAATAAATTAATTTAATTAAATTAAACCTTTTTTATTTTTTTTTTAACTTTTTTTTACATGTTTATCTCTGTCAAGATTTCCCACTGGAGTGCCCATGATCTCCACCAGAGGGCACTCCATCCATGACTTTTACTATTCACTCAGGACTCCATTTCCCATAATCCTTTGCCCGGACTCATCGGCACTCACCAATCGTAGTCACCTGTCTCTCATCACCTCATAAGTCACACACTATAAGGCCCTGTCCCAAATGGCACCCTAAACCCTTGCGGTCTTCCTCTGAGTCCCGCACTTTCGTGACGTAATGCCACTTTGACTGTCGGGTAGAAGTCTGCTGCGGAGCTCGCCCCAGTGCGGATCGAGGGCGCATAACGGTCGCAAAGAAGGCGCTCGCGAGCACCCGTCTGAACGCTAAAATGACAACTGGGACACCCTACGGTCTCGTGGACTTAACGGACACGCGCACGCGGCGGCCATTGTAAGTCCGTAAGACCGCAAGTGCACATGAAGTGTTCCATTTGGGACAGGGCGTGTAAGAATGGCACACACACACACACTCTCACACCGCTGATGATTGTTAAGCCTGTAGTGTTCTCGTGTTCTACTTTGTTACCTTGTTCCTTGTTTCTGACCCTGGACTGTTTCCTTGTTTTTTGATTGTTTGCTGCCTGCCCTGACCATTGCCTGTGTATTGGATTACCCTTTTGCCTGTGCCTTGGATATTACTGTTTGCTGGTGTTTTGACCCTGCCTGTCTGACCACGCTTTTAATAAAGCCTTGCTTTTGGATCCTCTACTCCGTTGTCAGGCCTCCTACGTTACAATCTCCTTGATCTGCACAGGATCTGATT
>NW_015629570.1:166535-171026 GCF_001515625.1 Sinocyclocheilus rhinocerous
CTTTGACTGTCGGGTAGAAGTCTGCTGCGGAGCTCGCCCCAGTGCGGATCGAGGGCGCATAACGGTCGCAAAGAAGGCGCTCGCGAGCACCCGTCTGAACGCTAAAATGACAACTGGGACACCCTACGGTCTCGTGGACTTAACGGACACGCGCACGCGGCGGCCATTGTAAGTCCGTAAGACCGCAAGTGCACATGAAGTGTTCCATTTGGGACAGGGCGTAAGAATGGCACACACACACACACACTCTCACACCGCTGATGATTGTTAAGCCTGTAGTGTTCTCGTGTTCTACTTTGTTAACTTGTTCCTTGTTTCTGACCCTGGACTGTTTCCTTGTTTTTTGATTGTTTGCTGCCTGCCCTGACTATTGCCTGTGTATTGGATTACCCTTTTGCCTGTGCCTTGGATATTACTGTTTGCTGGTGTTTTGACCCTGCCTGTCTGACCACGCTTTTAATAAAGCCTTGCTTTTGGATCCTCTACTCTGTTGTCAGGCCTCCTACGTTACTTACAATCTCATCTGCACAGGATCTGATTGTGATCTGATTACGATAAATAACAAAACAAAATAAAAATAAAACATAATAAAACAAAGTTTCAGCTACTGACTTCCTACAATGAACAAACTTTCTTGCACATTTATGTACGTTTATCCTGCAAAATGTAAAATAATAAAATTAATACAATATAAAAAAATATATATATATAATAAAATAAAGTATAATGAAGGTTCTGAACCTTTTGCCTGGTATGTCTTTAGCAGTGATCACGTTCACCACACCGGGCAGCTTTAGAGCTTCACTAAAGTCAATATGACTGTGACGGTAAGAAAATGCAACCATTTAGGTATGAAGTTACTCATTTGTTCCATTGCTGGTTTCAATTTAGTGTCAAAGTAATGAGCAACCATGACTTATTAATTAATAAATAAATGAACATTCATTTCCTTATCAGCAAAGGCTATATTCATGATAACAAACTAATTAATAAATATTTATTTACTGATTGCCATATTAGCATTAGTCTACATTTATCACAATAAATAAATAATCATCTCCATATCAGCATGAAATGTTATATTTATGCTATTAAATAAATGAATAAATAAAAATGTTCATTGCCATATCAGCAAAGGCTATGTTCATGACCATATATTTATTTATATATTTCCACATCATCATTGAATGAATGAATGAACGAAGACATATCATTGACATATCAGTTTTAAAGACTATATTCATGACAATTAAAAATATTTATTGCCATTTCACCATTGTAGGCTATATTTACGACAACAAATAAATAAAAATCCAATGTCATATCAGCATCAAAAGCTATTTTCATGGCAATAAATAAACAAATAAAAACTTAAGAACTCCATGTTTGAGATTTAATTTAATTTGATTTAATTTTCATTGTATTAAATTTGTATGATAAATTAAAAGTAAAAAAAATAAATAATTGTAATTAAAAATATTTTTTGAATGGTTTTTAAGTTGTTTATGCAAAGTGTCTTACGTGATCTTGGCGTGTGGCCTGGAGCTTGTCACGATCACGAGGAAAAGTTCACCGTCAGTTTGCGGTAGGTCATCACAGTATACGGCCTCTCCTGTAGCTTGACTCAGAGCTGTCCGGTGCATCATGGGTCGGCCCACCGGATCTTGAGCCGACTGACCCTCCAAGACATTCTGCACACATAAAACACACTACACAATCTTACCTTCGTACACTTGTTCAGCCTCTCTCAAACCCTTTTCCACATCTCCTCGCTCAATCTTTCTCCTAGGTAGGAAGAAAGACTCTTTTTCGATGGCCTCCTGAAAACAAGATCCAAAAGCAGCTCTATAAGAACAGAATATACAGTTAGGTGAGAATAAAAATGAGAGCAGCTAGATTATTTCTTCTCACCTCCACAGTGAAGATGCGATCCTGCAGATCTTCATAGCTGATCTTCACCGCTGCTGCCCCACGTTTAGTGTGTGGTTTGGAATCGGCAACCACAGCGCAAACCATCTGACCAACACAAGTCACCTGAGGATGCAGAAGAGATTGCAAATTGTGCCTTATTTTGAAGAATTTTAATACACAATTAAAATTCCTACTTAAAACAAATACCTTACATAAAAATAACAATAAATAATACACAGACCTCATCTTCAGCCAGCAGTTCTTCATCATATCCTATGAAGGTTCTGAACCTTTTGCCTGGTATGTCTTTAGCAGTGATCACGTCCACCACACCGGGCAGCTTTAGAGCTTCACTGAAGTCAATATGACTGTGACGGTAAGAAAATGCAGCCATTTAGGTATGAAGTTACTCATTTGTTCCATTGCTGGTTTCAATTTAGTGTCAAAGTAATGAGCAACCATTACTTATTAATTAATAAATAAATGAACATTAATTTCCTTATCAGCAAAGGCTATATTCATGATAACAAACTAATTAATAAATATTTTTATTGAAAATACATGAAATGTTATATTTATGCTATTAAATAAATGAATAAATAAAAATGTTCATTGCCATATCAGTAAAGGCTATGTTCATGACCATATATTTATTTATTTATTTCCACATCATCATTGAATGAATGAATGAACGAAGACATATCATTGACATATCAGTTTTAAAGGCTATATTCATGACAATTAAAAATATTTATTGCCATTTCACCATTGTAGGCTATATTTATGACAACAAATAAATAAAAATCCAATCTCATATCAGCATCAAAAGCTATTTTCATGACAATAAATAAATAAAAACTTAAGAACTCCATGTTTGAGATTTAATTTAATTTGATTTAATTTTCATTGTATTAAATTTGTATGATAAATTAAAAGTAAAAAAAATAAATAATTGTAATTAAAAATATTTTTTGAATGGTTTTTAAGTTGTAGAAAAAAAGTCAAAGCACAAAAACAACGCAAACTACTGCAACTGCAATTTTTTTCTCGTATCCCAGAGGAAATGCAACTCAAAAAACAAAAACAAAGCAAAGTATTATGCAAAGCATTAGACATCTTAACGTTTACTCCATTCAAAGAGAAAATGCAACAAAAAAAAAAAACAACGCAAATTATTAGCCAACTTAACTCCCACAAAATTCCCACAAAAAAATTCAACTCAAAAAACAACTCAACGAATTGGACAATTTAACTTTTACTCCATTCCCAGAAAAAGTACTGCAAAAAATTCTAATTTAAAAAACAACTGAAGTATCACACAATTTAAATTTTACTCCACAAAACATAATTTACTAATACTCTAATTTCATAGGAAACAAAACTTAAAAAAAAAAAAATAACATAAATTAATTTCATACCTTCCTACAATCTGTTCGCATGCGCGTTCAGCACTGAGGATGGTGGCTCCCACTCCTCCATAATAAATACTGATCTCCTTCACTACATTTGAGTTCTCGTTGAACCAAACGCGCATCCCAGCATTCACCGTAGCTAGTGCGCTCTCCTTACGCGGGGCATGTCGGAAGGCATGGACAATCTCGTTCTGGGGAAAAATAAAAAAATTTTATTAAATTTATATGATAAATTAAAAGTAAAAAAAAAAAAAAAATTGTAATTAAAAATATTTTTTGAATGGTTTTTAAGTTGTTTATGCAAAGTATCTTACGTGATCTTGGCGTGTGGCCTGGAGCTTGTCACGATCACGAGGAAAAGTTCACTGTCAGTTTGCGGTAGGTCATCACAGTATACGGCCTCTCCTGTAGCTTGACTCAGAGCTGTCCGGTGCATCATGGGTCGGCCCACCGGATCTTGAGCCGACTGACCCTCCAAGACATTCTGCACACATAAAACACACAACCTGCTGTTTACCTTCTATAAGTTCAGTGATTTAGCTTTTTTGCTGGCTTTTAATTGAAAAAAACAGATACAAACAAGAAATAATAGGTAGAGAAAAAAGAAACAGGTTTTGTTGCAAGCAGGATTTGAACACAAATTTCCCATTTGAGCACCATGAGACCATGATTACCATGATTTCAGTGCTTTTATGGACAGCTACCAGTGTTTCCCACATACTTACACTCTATATGTGGCGGCTGTGGCGGCAGGGAAATATATATGTATATAATGTAAACATAAAACAGCAGATGGGCTTATTGAAAGTGCAAATTCATTCTCTGCCAGCAGGAGGCGCTTTAAGAGCTGCAGAAATAGTGGTTTCCCCGGTAACGGCTGTAATCAAAACAACGTTGCGCTCATGAACGCTACTTTATCAGGCATTATAGGAAATATTAAATTAAAATGACATCAAAACTTTTCTGAAGACAATCGGTTCCCTTCAAAAAAGATACATTCATATAAAAACACCCATGCCGCATTTTGACTTTGAACCTTGCAGAGCTCATGTTTATTCAACGAAGTCAAAGCATTTTGGAAAATCTATTTGTGGCAGTCAGTGTTGATATTGTGGCGGGCCGCCACAAATAAGTCAATGTATCGGAAACACTGATGCATCTCTGGAGG
>NW_015629570.1:174788-175605 GCF_001515625.1 Sinocyclocheilus rhinocerous
GTGCTGTACGCATCACTTAACGTCGCCTCCTCCCAAGGCCTTCGAGAAAGAAAAAAAGTCAAAGCACAAAAACAACGCAAACTACTGCAACTGCAATTTTTTTCTCGTATCCCAGAGGAAATGCAACTCAAAAAACAAAAACAAAGCAAAGTATTATGCAAAGCATTAGACATCTTAACGTTTACTCCATTCAAAGAGAAAATGCAACAAAAAAAAAAAACAACGCAAATTATTAGCCAACTTAACTCCCACAAAATTCCCACAAAAAAATTCAACTCAAAAAACAACTCAACGAATTGGACAATTTAACTTTTACTCCATTCCCAGAAAAAGTACTGCAAAAAATGCAATTCAAAAAACAACTGAAGTATCACACAATTTAAATTTTACTCCACAAAACATAATTTACTAATACTCTAATTTCATAGGAAACAAAACTTTAAAAAAAAATTATAAATAAATAACATAAATTAATTTCATACCTTCCTACAATCTGTTCGCATGCGCGTTCAGCACTGAGGATGGTGGCTCCCACTCCTCCATAATAAATACTGATCTCCTTCACTACATTTGAGTTCGCGTTGAACCAAACGCGCATCCCAGCATTCACCGTAGCTAGTGCGCTCTCCTTACGCGGGGCATGTCGGAAGGCATGGACAATCTCGTTCTGGGGAAAAATAAAAAACATGATACTTTTGCAAACAATGTGCAAAGCACTGAAACTAGCCGACGGTTAGTTTCTTACCGGTCTTGTAGCTGGAATGAAAACGGACAACACTATCTCGTCTGGTTTTAGAATTGTCTTTGCAAATCCAAG
>NW_015629570.1:175678-178982 GCF_001515625.1 Sinocyclocheilus rhinocerous
GTCAGTTTGCGGTAGGTCATCACAGTATACGGCCTCTCCTGTAGCTTGACTCAGAGCTGTCCGGTGCATCATGGGTCGGCCCACCGGATCTTGAGCCGACTGACCCTCCAAGACATTCTGCACACATAAAACACACAACCTGCTGTTTACCTTCTATAAGTTCAGTGATTTAGCTTTTTTGCTGGCTTTTAATTGAAAAAAACAGATACAAACAAGAAATAATAGGTAGAGAAAAAAGAAACAGGTTTTGTTGCAAGCAGGATTTGAACACAAATTTCCCATTTGAGCACCATGAGACCATGATTTTGCCCATAACAGTGCTTTTATGGACAGCTACCAGTGTTTCCCACAGACTTACACTCTATATGTGGCGGCACTTCCCCTGGGGAAATATATATGTATATAATGTAAACATAAAACAGCAGATGGGCTTATTGAAAGTGCAAATTCATTCTCTGCCAGCAGGAGGCGCTTTAAGAGCTGCAGAAATAGTGGTTTCCCCGGTAACGGCTGTAATCAAAACAACGTTGCGCTCATGAACGCTACTTTATCAGGCATTATAGGAAATATTAAATTAAAATGACATCAAAACTTTTCTGAAGACAATCGGTTCCCTTCAAAAAAGATACATTCATATAAAAACACCCATGCCGCATTTTGACTTTGAACCTTGGGCATGGACAATCTCGTTCTGGGGAAAAATAAAAAACATGATACTTTTGCAAACAATGTGCAAAGCACTGAAACTAGCCGACGGTTCGTTTCTTACCGGTCTTGTAGCTGGTATGAAAACGGACAACACTATCTCGTCTGGTTTTAGAATTGTCTTTGCAAATCCAAGGAAAAAATATTTATCGATAGACACCCTCCTTCGTCCATCTGTAATGGATATTTGGGTAGAAAAGTGAGAAGCCTGTCAGGCAAACATGCTTGAAAAACTGATTCAAATATTATAAATTATATAGGAAGTTGGGTCACCTTTAGAAAGTGCCACTAGAGTGCATCTTCCAGCAGCTAAGACGGGGGTCAGGTCAGAGTTTGGATATGCGCTTGCAATATTGCCACCCAATGTCTACATATGTTAACAAACATAAAAAATAAATAATAAAAATAAGCAAAATAAAGTGTAAACTAATTAAATTTTGACTGCTGACTATTTAACATTTAAAAATAAAACTATTTAACATTTACAATAAAGTGAATTTATTTTTTGAAAATAATAAAATCATTATGCCTTCTTTTAGATTTTTTTTTACTTAATTTGGGAATTCAATGTTCAAATATATTTAATTTGCATATATCTGAAACATAACATTTTTTCTAGGGATGCACCGATACTGGTATCGGTATCGGGCCCGATACTGGTCTCCTGTACTCGTACTCGTACTCGTTAAAATGCCCCGATACCAAACGCCGATACCATACAGCATGTGATAAGCGCCATATTCAAACAAAGAAACACCGACAACAGAACAACAGACAGCAGAAAGGAGTTAAGGATGTCTACTACGAAGTATATGTATGCAATGAATATAACATTAAACATTCAGTATTAACGCCTGTATAGCTGAAGTGCGCGAGCTGATAAAAAAGTAAAAAGATACACACACACACACAAAAGGGGTAATAAAATAATTTAAACTTCATGCGATACTGATTTCCTTAATTGGTTCATACCTTTTCCTTCAGGTATTGGAGGACGAGCAGGTTGAATTTAAAAAACAAGCTCAAGGTCAGGGATCTGCGGAAATCCACTTTCCCGCCTGGTGCCGACGGCCCAAGTTTGATCTCATCAACCAGTGTGCTGTACGCATCACTTAACGTCGCCTCCTCCCAAGGCCTTCGAGAAAGAAAAAAAGTCAAAGCACAAAAACAACGCAAACTACTGCAACTGCAATTTTTTTCTCGTATCCCAGAGGAAATGCAACTCAAAAAACAAAAACAAAGCAAAGTATTATGCAAAGCATTAGACATCTTAACGTTTACTCCATTCAAAGAGAAAATGCAACAAAAAAAAAAAACAACGCAAATTATTAGCCAACTTAACTCCCACAAAATTCCCACAAAAAAATTCAACTCAAAAAACAACTCAACGAATTGGACAATTTAACTTTTACTCCATTCCCAGAAAAAGTACTGCAAAAAATTCTAATTTAAAAAACAACTGAAGTATCACACAATTTAAATTTTACTCCACAAAACATAATTTACTAATACTCTAATTTCATAGGAAACAAAACTTTAAAAAAAAATTATAAATAAATAACATAAATTAATTTCATACCTTCCTACAATCTGTTCGCATGCGCGTTCAGCACTGAGGATGTGCTGTACGCATCACTTAACGTCGCCTCCTCCCAAGGCCTTCAAGAAAGAAAAAAGTCAAAGCACAAAAACAACGCAAACTATTGCAACTTAAAAAACAATGCAACCTATTATGCAACTTTTACTCCCATCCCAGAGGCAATGCAAATGAAAAAAAAAAACCTATACTAAGCATTACGCAAACTAACTTTTACTCCAATACCAGAGGAGATACAAAAAAACAAAACAAAAAAAAAACCCAAAGCATTAGATAACTCAGTTTTTTCTCGTATCCCAGAGGAAATGCAACTCAAAAAACAAAAACAAAAAACAAAGCAAAGTATTACACAAAGCATTAGACAACTGTTAAGTTACTCCATTCAAAGAGAAAATGCAACTAAAAAAAAAAACAACGCAAATTATTAGCCAACTTAAATTTTACTCCATTCCCACAAAAAAATTAAACTCAAAAAACAACGCAACGAATTGGACAATTTAACTTTTACTCCATTCCCAGAGAAAGTACTGCAAAAAATTCTAATTTAAAAAACAACTGAAGTATCACACAATTTAAATTTTACTCCACAAAACATAATTTACTAATACTCTAATTTCATAGGAAACAAAACTTAAAAAAAAAAAAATAACATAAATTAATTTCATACCTTCCTACAATCTGTTGGCATGCGCGTTCAGCACTGAGGATGGTGGCT
Organism: Sinocyclocheilus rhinocerous; assembly: GCF_001515625.1. Taxonomy (NCBI): domain Eukaryota; kingdom Metazoa; phylum Chordata; class Actinopteri; order Cypriniformes; family Cyprinidae; genus Sinocyclocheilus; species Sinocyclocheilus rhinocerous. The sequence goes on from NW_015629570.1 coordinate 178,696, forward strand.
CCCACTCCTCCATAATAAATACTGATCTCCTTCACTACATTTGAGTTCTCGTTGAACCAAACGCGCATCCCAGCATTCACCGTAGCTAGTGCGCTCTCCTTACGCGGGGCATGTCGGAAGGCATGGACAATCTCGTTCTGGGGAAAAAAAAAAAACATGATACTTTTGCAAACAATGTGCAAAGCACTGAAACTAGCCGACGGTTAGTTTCTTACCGGTCTTGTAGCTGGAATGAAAACGGACAACACTATCTCGTCTGGTTTTAGAATTGTCTTTGCAAATCCAAG
>NW_015629570.1:179001-183098 GCF_001515625.1 Sinocyclocheilus rhinocerous
GGTATCGGTACTCGGTATCGGCAAGTACCAAAATTAAAAGTATCGGTATCGGTGCATCCCTAATTTTTTCAGTAATTAAAATTATTTAAAAATAATAATTAATGATAATTAATTAATTAATAATTAATTCAAATAATAATTTAAAATTAAAGTATTTCTTTCTTTGTTGATCAATGTTGTTATAGTTAACTAAAACTATTAAACATTGCTTTCTGTGATTGAAATAAAGATCAAATAAAGTAAAATATAAATATAAATTTATTTTTTCACTCACTATAAATTATATATATCGAAATATATTTTTTAAAAAACTGACAAAAGCAGTGAAACTTAAACTAAAATTTAAAATCATATATATATATATTAATAGACAGTAGTTATTTTTTTCACTGAAGTCATTGCTGTGAATTCTGGGATTCTAGGCCTTCTCCGTAAAGGATACAATCAATGCCGCCTTCAGAGCGAGTGAATTTGTGAGAGCAAGCAAGAGTGATCAGGGTTTGTTTACACTTACAGCCACGTTTCGGATCTGTTGTCCACCCACAAGTTTTATCTGCTGCAGCAGAGCCCGAAACATGTGCGTGCTCTCCGGTGGGAAATCATTTATACTTCTCTCCAACACACTCTTCAGAACAGACATACTGCATCCCGCTCCAACACACACACCTACAAACACAAACCATTCATTAATGCTTCTTGCAAAATATCATTTTATATCAATATATAAGGGGATAGTTCACCCAAAAATGAAAATGATGTCATTATTTTCTCACCCTCAATTTGTTCCAAACAGTGGCTGGTAGCCATCGACTTCCATAGCATGGAGGGGGAAAAAAAAGACTATGGAAGTCAATGGCTACCGTCAACTGTTTGTTTACCAACATTCTTCAAAATATCTTCTTTGTTCAGAAGAAGAGGAAAAAACTCAGGTTTGGAACAACTTGAGGGTGAGTAAATTACATAATTTTCATTTTTGGGTGAACTATCTCTTTAAATTTGACTTTCGGCACTGTTAGATTTTGAATTGATTTCTGAGTATCTACTTATTGTAGTGACATATGCATAAGATGGTTTCATCAAGTTGCTATTCTTGGGCAATATTTTCATAGATTTTGTCCGCTTCTGAAGTGTTGTTATTGTTAATTAAAAATATAAAAATTGTTTCTGTTAATTGAAATAAAACTGAAATTAGATCAAATATATTACTTACAATATAAACTTACAAAACTTAAACTTAAAAAAAATTCAATTATACATACATATATATATGTATGCATGTAAACTAAAAATACAAAAAAAAATCTAGAAATATATAAAAACTCTAATAAAAAAAATCACAAAAGCACACAAACTAAAATACACAACTTAATCATAAAGTTTTGCAATATATTTTTGAAAGATTTTATTTGTAAATTTGTTTTGCAATATATTTTTGAAAGATTTTATTTTTAAATTTGTTGTTTTTGAGTCGCACCACATGACATTTTACTAACAGAAATATGACTTATCTATAATTCATCATTATTAGAATATATAAAAATAATTTTGATTATATTGAAATAAAAACAAAAAAAATATTTTTCATTCAAGTCATTTTACATATAAATTGCATTTAAATTCTTTTTTTAATTAATAGATAATAAAAAATGTTTACATCACTGACCTACATACAGGAGTGAAAGAGAGAAAATCAAGTCATGATCAGATAATTTAATCTCATAATATGGAGTGAGTGTAATCTATATTATAAAATCATATTTGAATTGACCGCACTCTAATATATTTTATATATTTTAATCCGTCTGAAAACTAAAGTCATGATCTGGATCTCATAATCTGGATTGGGCATAATATAGATTCTAATGTGAATCTGTTACCTGGACTGGGTGTAATTTGGTTTTGGTGCTTCCAATGCCTTCAACAGTGGTCACAGTTGGTTTGTTCGGCCATATTCTCAAAGTTTATGTCCAACTCAAACAAATTGAGGCAAATCTGCAGACTGGATGCCCTCTGAGATCTCCGCCAAAACTGAGAAACATGTTTATTATTTATTATTCATGTTTATTATTAACTCAATGCTATTATTAATGTCTAAAATACTCATTCTGGGCAAAACTACAAAACACGAAACCGACGTTTTCACGTGTAATCTGTTACTTTTCTCAGCGCTGACTGACTGAACCAATTACAGCAGTTGAGACTACTGAAGAAGTGTTTTTAACAAACCTTTAATAAAGAATACTTACATTACCTATTTTGATTACATATCAGGTACTAATTCGCGAAATTAGTCGATTTAAATGATGAGGCGTTTTAGAACAAAAAGGTCTCCATTCAGTCAAAACCCGTTTGAATGTTTGAATGTTACTTGACTTTTGAGCCACCGAGCTTCGTTCATCACTTTTCCGTGGTTCTCTGTTGCTGAATCTTTCGTTTTCGTTTGGGTTTGTCTTGCTGACAGGCTTTTAAAAGTGCATGGCAGACTGAATTGCTGTAGTTTGCAATATTTCAATTTTATTTGCCCATATTTACCACGCGACAGAGGCATAAATGCAACTTTTAAATCTGGCCATAAGATGGCGCCAGAGGCCGATGCGTAATTACCGCATCTGACCACTAGATGGCGGTAGAAGCAAAAATAATAAAACTACCAATACCGGCTGTGCAGAAAGTTAAATTTATCCAGAATTATCCATACATTTAACAAAAGGACTAATACAATGCTTCAATGTCGTTTTTTCCCCCTTGTACACACAATGTTTCAATGTTGTTGTTTTCTACTTGTACACTCCACATTTTAAACTATATGAAAACACATATTCACAACAGTTTTCCCTCAGGACTATAGATAGAAATGTATTTTCACTGTTAATGAGCCGAAGAATGACAATAAATTGAGTTTGCCCACTGTCTCTGTTTTCTGAGGCTGTTGGAACTCACTTCAGCAACTGTTCTTTTACTACTCTTGAGTTTTAGCCACTGCACTACACCACCTAACCTCGCTAAAATATGTCTCTGAATCATTGTCACAAGTAGCAATTGCATTGTTCACAAGCATGACATTAGTGCAGTAGCATATCTCTCACAGTATCAAGCTAAGTAGCAGCGTAGCATGACAATTCTTTTTGAAGACTCATTACACAGTATCAATTCAGTGTACAGAGCAGCTGTTAAACGAGCAGATCTACCGAGCTAATGTACATTATACAGATTTTTGGAAATGATCAGAAATTTGCCATATTTGTGGACAAACGTTAATTAGCATCTTTAAAGAAACAGATTTGCATACATTTATTTCATAAAGACCACAAAAACATTCATTGATAGTTCATCATGAAACAATTTAGCAACATTTTGCAAATTACCAAAAAATAATAAGCAGCTAGCTACATTTCCAAGTAGCTTACTCACCTCTTGCCAATGTTAAATGCAAGGAAGTTTATCAAACTTAGAGAAAGCTATACATTAGTATTTCTCATGGCAACATGAAACTATTTTAGCTAATCACATGAACTGTAAACACCATCTGACAGATTCTTCTGAAGGCATCACTAATTGTTTGATAAAATGAGGCACTGGTAAGACATCATCTTTAATGCAATGAAATATTTGTGATTCATATGTTGTAGGCAAAAAATAATGGCACATTTTAAATGTCTGTCAGTGGAGAAAGATGCTAACCATGCTAAAGGTAACCAGCAAAACATTGGCCTACAGGGCCTCATTTATGAAACATGAGCAGAACGAATGCATGTCATCCATAAATCTATTAGTACTGTATGTAAATTGTCATATTAAATTAGATGTTTAAACAGTTTTACAAAATATTTACACAGATTTTTTGCACAAATTTACACAGATACAAATTCTGTATGTGAATCATGAATAAGGCCTAATGGATGTACAGTACAATGCAAAAAAATATATTTTTTTTTCTCTTTTGTCAGTGTTTTTTTTATTTTTTATTAACAAATTATTTATTCGTTTTTTTTTCCCTGTTTGGACACCTTTGAGATATGGAGAGGTTTACGTTTCTCATAATTCCCACTGAGTTAATAATATTTTTGGTCACCCCCTTGTACGTGTAGGGTGCTAAA
>NW_015629570.1:183177-192456 GCF_001515625.1 Sinocyclocheilus rhinocerous
GCAGATGAGCAAACACTCTGACACAAATGTCTTGCAGACGTCAAATAGATGTCTCCGTGATGTACGTGTGTTACAATGGTTAATTTCTTTCTAAAATAAATTGTTTTGTTTGTGTTGTATCAGTCCAAATGGGTTAATGAGTAGTTCTGTACTAAGGCATTGACTTCAGTTGAGGGACAGTGGCAAAGGTTAAGCTAGACTCAAGGTTACACATTGCTAATCATGGTAATGGAATGTTTACTTTCTTTCGACATGACCAAGAGTCTTCGATTTCTTGACAATCATGGCTAATGGCTCACTTCACAGTACAATGCAAAAAAATATATATATTTTTCTCTTTTGTCAGTGTTTTTTTTATTTTTTATTAACAAATTATTTATTCGTTTTTTTTCCCTGTTTGGACACCTTTGAGATATGGAGAGGTTTACGTTTCTCATAATTCCCACTGAGTTAATAATATATTTGGTCACTGCCTTGTACGTGTAGGGTGCTAAACATGTCCATGTACTCTTCCTCTATTTCTTTTGTTTTTCTCCATCCTATCCCCCTTTTTATGAACAGAAAGACACACATCTGCTTTCCATCACACCTTTGCAGCTATGACTCGCTCTCTTGTATTCCTTTCATCTCTGTCCAGTTTCTTCACTCACTATCTTGCTTATACCTTTTGCTCTTTATTCATCATATTTTCTACACTTTCTTTCTGCTTTTTGTGAAGCCAGTAACTTCTGTAATTACCACCCTGGATCTGTTAACTGTGTTTAAGTGAGTGTGTTTGCTTACTTTGTGTGTGTGTGTGTGTGTGTGTGTGTTTACTCAGGTCTTACAATCACAGACTAAAGCAGCAGAGATGCTGACAGAAGCAAACTACTGTTCGGCTAGTCACAGTCTTGCACAGGACCTTCGTGAACACAGTTACCATGGATTCTGTCAATACAGATAAAGAAATAACCTCTCCACCAGTCTTTTGATATGTATGGTCACATAATTTTTTAGGATTGAATTTACTGTACCATATACCATTCTTTGGCTGAACAAGTATGTTTGGTTGAGCCAATTTATCTTTTTCCGGCCTAGTTGGGACGTCAAACAGTTTGCAATTTGTTTGGTGCTGCTTGTGCTGCATAAATTGCACATCTTGACTTTAGTTGTCCATGTTTTTCACCACGTTTAGAACCACATGCTTCAGTCCATTATTATCTGAGATACAGCTGCCTATTAGTCATGATAGAGTGAAACAAAGAACGTCCTGTTTATAGGCTGATCAATTCGACATGCATGCGATTTGCTCAGCCGAAACTAGTGTCATTCAAAATAGACTCATAAAGGCCATGCATACACACATATACTGTACATATACAGTACACACACACTACTATTGTAGTTTTTATTAATATTTTGAATAACATTTTTTTTATTAATTACATTTTTTTTTTCAGATTTCCCGTTTTCATTTTAATTTGTTAGTTTTAGTAATGTTGTTGTGTATTTTTGTACTTTTTGTGTTTTTTGAATATGTTAATTTAGTTTATAATATTTTTTTATTTAGATTTATTTATTTTAGTACATCAGGTTAAACAAAATGGAAATAATAAATAAAAATAATTTTTATGTTTATAAAAAAGTATATATATATTTTTAATGTCTATTTTTAAATTATATTCTACAGTTTAAATTATATAGTTTAAAATAATTTTTAAGTTTTAGTTGTTCTAGTATACCATGTTAAACAAACTAGAAACAAGAAATGTTGCTTTAAAAAGAAGCACTTTTTAAATATTTTATGTTATATTATTAAATGTTTTTTAATTATTTTAGTTAATTGTAATAACCGTAATATATATGTAAACATTATTACATTGTAAACATTATTAAATTAATCTTTTCTACACTTGGTAAGAGTAGTGCTTTTGCATGATGCTACATCCACATCAATAAGTGGCAGTATACATTTCAAGATGGTCTCTAAAACAAAATAGTTCTAAATATTTCTCAATTAAAGCACTTCTAACTTTATTAGCTTGTAATCATATTTGTTATCGTTATATAATTCTAAGTAAACTATGTAGAAACTAGATTTTAACATGCAGTAGCCTATGCTTTAAGTATGATCACTAGTAATAGCAAGCCTTTCTTCAAAAATCAGCATGATCTGAGGTATCATTTATGTACTTAGCACAAATTGTGTTAAGTCAAATCAAAGTTTAATAAATCAGTTTAAGGGTTTGTTCAGATCTCTAACCCCAAGTATTAGCAACAAAGGTGACGCTTAACTTAGCAAACACCAATTAAAAGATGTTAGCATTGCTACGCTTGCCTTTGTCAGAAACGTTCAGGCACACGAAGCGGCTGAACTTGTTTACTTCAGTAAGCAAATGAGGGCTCTTGGCCATTGTCAGCAGTGCGGCAAACGGCCGGCTCGGGACGGTCCCGAGGGAGCTAACATTTGCAGTAGCCTTTGAAAGGTCCCGCAGAGAGAGGTTTCTCTTTAGCTAGAGAGGATCGCCAGGGGGACACTTAGCTTTCATTACTTCCTGAGAGAGAGAGAGAGAGAGAGAGAGAGAGAGTAATGCACTTCAATGTTACATAAACGGCCTCAGGTGCACCTTCTAGGTATCAAACCTCTCTTTTATGGGGAAAAAGGTTGAATAGTATTTAATGTCCTTTTCTAGGAGGAGGGAAGTGTTCTGTGAAGCTTTATGGCTTGTGAAGGGAAGCCCGTATGTGTTTTAGTGCAGTTAGGCTGACATCTTGATAAGACTTGTGGTGTTTAAAGTGCCTTGTTGTGCTGCATGGTAAATGATTGAACTTTTGTTTGTTGGTGTGTGGATAAAGTTTTAAGTGGTTTTAAATGGTTTCTTTTTCTAAAAGGCAACATCAAGTTTTCCACTTTTGAACAATAAATTAGTAGCCCTGGAATAAAAAAAAAAAAAAAATTTCCCTATGTTTTCAAATGAAAATGTACATTTATGTAATATATTTATATAAATATATAAATGTACATCTATCTATCTATCTATAAAAAAATAATAATAATTCCCTGATGTTTTCAAATGAAAATGTACATTTATGTAATATATTTATATAAATATATAAATGTACATCTATCTATCTATCTATCTATCTATCCTTTATAAAGTTAGTTATTTAAAATATAGAAAACTTTTTATATTCGTTTTTATATTAATGTGTAATATTTCAAAGCACATTTTTCATATTTTTTGCATTTCATGGGTTCACATTTTTCTAAAGAATAGTACATTCATATAAATAAATGTATGTATAAATTCTAAAATATTAAACATTAAAAATGTTATATATTACATTCAAATTATACATTACAAATGGCAATGGGTTCAGAAAGATAAACTTAATTCAAAGGGAAACAAGATTGGTTTTCTATTTTTTTATGAACAATTTAGACTGCCATTCATTTTGTTTTTGTTTCATAAGGCCTAGCACAAGGCTATTCAATTAGTTTTATTTGAGGGCCGGATTGTTGAACTGAAATTTTGAAGGGGGCCAAGGGGGTGGGTGGCTGTCCCGATCTCTTTCTGAGGGGCCTATAAAATTAGAAATTAAATTTCTATAAAAATTTATAATATTATCAACACCAACATCTATAAAAGGTTAACATTAGTGATGTCTGTGAATCGATTAGAATAATAAAAAAAACTAATTATTCACACATTTTTCTATAATTAATTGTAATTAACTGCATATTAATATATTTATATTGTCATAATTTCACATTGAACCTCCAAATTAATGTAGAAACAATATAAAGATAGTTTATTTTAAATATGTGTTTAATGGCATTTTTTTACTAAGTAGCCTATTATTAACAATGGTCAGTATTTTTTATAACAATGCAATACTGCTACTGATGTCTCTATTAAATGCATTTTGCCCTTAATTTTAGCCATTGATTATAGCAATTCAACGTTACAGTATAATTGAAAGCCATTATTTTTAACAGTTAGTAGGTCCTGAAATATATAATTTTTAACTTTTAATTTAAGTGAACTTAAAACAATCTTCACATAAACCAGAAATTGTATATGCATAAATTAATCTTTATTCAAGCTACAAAACTTCAGCGACTAGCTCTTAATCAGCGACTAGAGCAGTCGAGTGATTTCTTTTCTTTTTTTTTTCTGTGATTTACATCAATGAGGCTTCATCAGATTTCACTTTAAAAGCAGCGCTGTCACTTTAAAATCTGATGCACATGACGCGTATCTGACACACATCCGATTTTCTCCCAACTCTTTACGGTTATTTAAGACTTTATAACTCATTTAAGACCGTGTTTACGAGGTCACTCGCCAAAACCCAGCATTTTGACATAATTCTGTTTTTGTCCATTGAAGCGCTACTGGCGCGCTGTCTGAAGCGGGGCTCAGCTACAGCCGAACACGCAGTCTTTCAGATTCCATTCGATAATCATCTTCGTCCAGTGTCTGCGCTATTTCTCGACAGAAGTTATGACGGACAACACTGCCTTTATACTCCTTTAAACTAGAGTTGTGGATATGTCATAACCCCCTCACACAAGCGCTTGTCAGTGCTGCCATTCATTGATGTTAATTTGCGATTGTTGTTGTTGTGTCTCTCATCTTTTTCTTTTGCGATTGTGAAACAACGGCCCAGGCCAGTGTTGCCACCTTGTGGACAAACTAATTAGTGCAAAAACAATTCAAGATGTAATGTGCGACCTGAGCGTAGGCTACTCTCCCCTCGGGCCGGATGAAGATGAATGGCGGGCCGGATGTGGCCCGCGGGCTGCCAATTGAATAGCCCTGGCCTAGCTTTTATTTTCACTGAAATACAGCACGTTAAATGCTAATGTCACATGCTGCCTTTGTTCTCAATGCTACCTTTGTTAACATATTTGAATCGAACGCTATTTCGTACTGCTGACCCTTTTAACTAGGGATGCACCGATACCGATACTGGTATCGGTATCGGGCCCGATACTGGTCTCCTGTACTCGTACTCGTACTCATTAAAATGCCCCGATACCAAACGCCGATACCACACAGCGTGTGATAAGCGCCATATTCAAACAAAGAAACACCAACAACAGAACAACAGACAGCAGAAAGGAGTTAAGTGTATATATGTATGCAATGAATATAATGTTAAACATTCAGTATTAACGCCTGTATAGCTGGTGTGCGCGAGCTGATAAACAAAGCACGCTGAGTGGATTGAGCGTGCGGCAGCACAGATGCGAGAGCTAGTCGAGTGAATATATCTTACCAAAAATAAAAGTATCGGTATCGGGCGAGTACTGGAAAAAGTGGTATCGGTGCATCCCTACTTTTAACCCTCAAAGACACACTTACACACCCACCTGCAGACACAGACGCACATTGGAAATCATTTAGCTCTCTTACTTGCATTTATTTAGGTCAGAAGAAGAAGCAACTAGAGTATATAAGCTTGTTACGAGCTGCCCTGAAGAAGTGTGTAAATGTGAAGCCCCAGAGCGGAGCTCTACTGGGGAATTCAATGTATGTGCTTTCTGACAGACTCGTTAATCTATAGAGCTGCTCTGTACGGCTCAGAAATAGGTCAAAGCTGAGACTAGGGTTTTATACGAGTATGTAATATGTGTGTGCGAGTGTGTTTCACCTGAAAGTGCATACAACATTGCATCTGCACTATGGTTGTCATTACAGAAGACTAAAATCACATTGCTTGAACCAACTGTTATTTCATGGATAATATTTCATTCAGTTGGTCCAAACATCCCATTGTGTGAGCCATGTGCTCTCTTAAAGATGCAGACTGTGACTTATGTGTGGTGTGATGTAGTATTTAAGAGGCTGACATGTGTTTGGAACTAGAAGCAACAAGCTAGCTAGACGCAAAATAGGTTTTTATTTGTGAATATGATTGGTGCACTCTGCAAAAAAATAAATAAACAAAAAAAAATATTTCCAGCTCAAGTATCTTAATATTCTTAAAATAAGATTTACTTAAGCAAAATGACTTAAGTCTGTTTGAAAATTAGTCTTTTTTTTTTTTTTTTGAAGAAAAAAAAACAAAACATCAAAGTAAGTGTTTATGCTTAAAACAAGAAGAAAAATATCTGCCAACTGGGTCAGAAAAATAAACCTAATTCAAAGGATATACAAGATGCTTTTTCAAGATTCTTTATTTGTACTGGAAAACAAGACTAAAATAATGAGGTTGCAAGGTTGTTGCTAGGCGGTTGCTAACATGTTCTTAGTTTGCCATTAAGTATCTAGGCTAATCTGGTCTTGAGCTCAGATCCTTCTGTAAATGTTAAGTTTATTGGAATTTTGCCCGCATTATCCACCAATTTAATACTGTGGTTTGATAGCTGATAGCTAATAATTAATTAAATCAAATGTAAAATTAAGATAAAGAAATGGGGTTGCACAATTAATTGAAATAAAACTGAAATCATGATATAATATATATGATATGTAATATATATAAAATGTGTGCAATGTGTGTTAGCAGGTTCTTCAAATCATTAAAGGTCCCATATTGTCAAAACTGAAATTTCCTGGCTTTTTTCATGATAACTGAGGTCTAGGTGCTATGTAACTACCATATAAGTTTCAAAACAGTCAATCCACAGTCAAATGCACACAGCCTGCATAAAGTAGCTGTGATTTTACTTATACCGCAAATATACATTCTTAAGGACATCAAGACTTAAAATAAAACTCCAGAAAGTTGTAAAATATGTGACCTTTAACCCTCAGTATCAGCCACAAGAGAGAGAGAAAAGCGGACATGATAAAGAGCACCCTTGATCTGCAGGAAGTCATTTTATAATTGAGATTGTACGTCTGGAAAATATAGCAGCTGTCTTCTGCAGCGTATTTCTGGTTTATATATGTCTGTGAGGCCAGACTGCTGTTGATGCTGTTAAAGATCAAACACTATAAGCAAACACAGAGCCTGATAGTCCACGATCAAAGCACGGTGCACCCCAGTCAACATCGTAAATACACAGATGTGAGCACTCACACTCTTACATTCATACTGAGATGCTCTGGATCTTGTGGTTGTGATAAAACACTTCACTGATGAAATATTCTCAAATGCTTTGATGCATAATTCTATTGTTCTGCCTCTTTAGTAAATTTTACAGGGTCTTCCAAACTCACAGTTACATCGGACCATGATACTTCTGAAGGCATGTTCCGGGTTCAATACAAGTTATTTATGAATATCTTAATATCTCTTTAAAATGAAGGTTCCAAAAGGAGGTTTTCACAACAATGTCATAGAATATCCATTTTGGTTCTCCAAAGAGCCTTTAGTGAACAGTTCTTAAAAGAACCAGTTTTTCTTAGAGTAAAGGACGTTTTAATAATCTAAGAACCTTTTTCCACTTTAAAGAACCTTTTGTGGAATGGAACGTTTCCATTGATGTTAAAAGTTCTTCATGGAACCATAGATGCCAATAAAGAACCTTTATTTTTAAGAATGTGAAAGTCTAATGTGGAAAACATACAAAATTAACACATTTATATCTTGTTTACACTTTTAAAAGGTAACGTTTATCATGTTTCATGCATTTCTGAAAATACAATTTTTGTTTTCATAAACTAAGAGATTAGTCAAATTTATGTAGGTATTCTTTGTAAATGTGAATGGTATTTGCCTGTGCAAAAGTCCCTGTCATGTTAAGGGTGTTGCTAAAGTGTTCTGGGTTAAAAGAGTTTGTCGTCAAGTCTCTACGATAATCTGGTCTTGAGATACGGCTCAGATCGTTCTTTAAATGTACATTTATTCGATTTTTGCCCGCATTATCCACATATTGAAATCGTAGTTTAATAACTTAAAGTAGAAATTAAAAATTAAAAAGTAAAAAAAAAAAAAACATAAATTTGATACATTTAAATCTTGTTTTTTACTTTTAAAAGAACATGTATTTGAAAATATATGTTTCATTGTATATGATATTCTGTAAATATGATTTTTGTTGTTTTTATAAACTGCGAGATGATTTAAATAGATTTTTTATGCTAATATATACATAGCTTAAAACTTGTTTTGAACCCGAAACATTCCTTTGAAGGGTTAGTTCACCCAAAAAGGAAAATTCTGTCATTAATTATTCACCCTCGTGTTGTTCAATGCAGACGGATGGCTTAGGGGAGAGGTTTAATCAGACGCTCAAAAGGATGCTGAAGCGGGTGGTGGCCGAAGATGGGCGGGACTGGGACCTCATGATCCTGTACGTGCTCTTTGGAGTCCGGGAAGTACCACAGGCCTCCACAGGCTTCACCCCCTTCGAACTGCTGTTTGGGAGACAGCCCAGGGGCCTTCTAGACGTGGCTCGGGAAGCATGGGAGAACCAACCCGCCCCCCTTCGTAGCCTCGTCGAGCATGTGCGGGAAATGAGGGAAAGGATTGACCGCGTCATGCCTCTGGTTAAGGAACACCTCGTGACCGCCCAGCGTGCCTAGCAACGCCTGTACGACCGGCCCGCCCAGGCCTGGGAGTTCCAGCCGGGCGATCGGGTGGTGGTACTGGTCCCGACAGCTGCGTGCAAGTTTCTAGCGACCTGGCAGGGGCCCTACACCGTAGTGGAACGGATGGGACCGGTGACGTACCGGGTGCGGCAACCTGGCCGCCGACGGACGGAGCAAATCTACCACGTTAACTTGCTCAAGAAGTGGGTCCCCCGGCCCGAGCAACTCGCCGCGCTGGCCCATACCGGCCCTCCAGTAGTGGACGAGAACCGCAGCTGTCGGCGACCCAGAAAGCGGAACTCGAGGCCCTGGTCAGTCAGTTCCAGGATGTGTTCAAGGAGACCCCGGGTAGAACCACGGTCATCAAGCACAAGGTCCGCACACCACCAGGATTCGTAGTCCGGCAGCGGCCCTACCGGATACCAGAAGCTCGCCGGCCGGCTATAGAGGAGGAGGTAAAGAAGATGCTCCAACTGGGAATCATCGAGCCCTCCCGTAGCCCCTGGGCCAGCCCAATAGTGATGGTTCCAAAGCCGGACAAGAAGTGCCACCTCGGCCTCACCGAAGCCAAATACCTCGGGTACAGAATTGGAAGAGGGCTCATCATGCCCCAGGGGAAGAAGGTCGAGGCGGTCAGGGAGTTCCCACGCCCCGTCAACAAGACGCAGGTACGGGCCTTTTTGGGGTTGGCGGGCTACTACCGATGTTTCATCCCTAACTTCTCCTCTATAGCCTGCTCCCTGTCAGACCTGACCAGGAAGGGGCAGCCGGAGAGGATAGACTGGGCTCCCGAGACCGAAGCCGCCTTCCA
>NW_015629570.1:192475-246974 GCF_001515625.1 Sinocyclocheilus rhinocerous
ATGGAGAGGAACACCCCGTGGTCTACATCAGCAGGAAACTCTCCCCCACGGAGACCCGGTACGCGACGCTGGAGATAGAGGCCCTGGCCATAAAGTGGGCAGTCCTTGAGTTGAAATACTACCTCTGGGGCCGCCGGTTCACCCTCGTCACCGACCATGCGCCACTACAGTGGATGTCTAAGGCGAAGGACACGAACGCCCGGGTGACGCGTTGGTTCCTCGCACTCCAGGACTTCTGCTTCCAGGTACAACATCGGGCCGGGGCCGATCACGGGAATGCGGACGGTCTCTCCCGGGGCTGGTCCGGTTGGGCAGGTGAGCACGTTGAGACGGGCACCGAGCACCATTCCTCCGAGCACGTGTGATCAGTGTGTGGGCAATAAATCACCCTCCGGGGCTCTTTCTAACAGTATCGAGTCTGTGTTCTCATTCACCCCGTGACAATATATATATATAATGTTTGCAAAGCCAAGAAGGGCGAGCCCTTTGTGGTGAAGGGTGAACAGAGGTCGTCTGCCAAACATTCACAGCCCAGATGAACTGTTTATAGAGATATGGAGGTTTTATCACGAAGGTATTTAAAAGAAAAGCAGCTACGATTTGATTTGGAGAACACAAACCAGCTGTTTTCTAGATTCAGCTGTTTGTTTCAATCAGCATGATTTGATTAGACTCGTGAGCATTCTTAACATAGGATACAAATAATGTTAAACATTTTTAACACCATAAAGTTAACTTAGTTTCCGGTTGTTCAGTGGTTCAAAATACAAAAGAATTGCGATAACCTTCCAACCCACTTTTGCAGACATTTCCAGAAGGAATCGATGTATCTAAAATTGTCCGTTTACGAGTCAGAATTCAGAATTGACTGAATATTTATTAAAATTCATCTACATTGTAGATGGCCTGAGGGTGTTTCTTCATTGGAACAGATTTGGAGAAATTTAGCATTGCATTGCAAACAGCTTCTCACATCACAAGATGTTAACTGATGGACTGGAGTGGTGTGGATTACGTGTGGATTATTGTGATGTTTTAATCAGCTGTTTGGACTTTAATTCTGATGGCACCCATTCACTGCAGAGGATCCATTGGTGAGCAAGTGATGTAATGCTAAATTTCTCCAAATCTGTTCCCATGAACAAACAAAATCATTTACATCTTGGATAGGGTTGGGTATCGTTTGAATTTTATCAATTCCGATTCCGATTCCGATTCTTTTCGATTCCCAGTTTCGATTCCAATGTGATTAAATAATGATATCAAACATTTATCCTGTGTCTCTTTTTTGCAAACCATTTATTGGAGCTGAATACCATGAACAAAAATCAACAGCCTACATAAAAACTGGACTCTTCAAGAGCTGTTTGTGTGCAAAATAGAACTGCATGATTCTGGATAGATTGAATTATTTATTTTTTTATTTTTTTTCCTCCAATGGAAGTTGTGGTTCTCTCTTGATTTTGAAGAAAAAACATTAGACAACTAAACAAAATCACATGTAATTTATGAATTAATGATTAAATGACTCACTCAAGATGTACTTGTTTCATTACTGGATGAATCAGCGTTCTTGAACGAATCTCTTGTATGATTCAAAGACAAATACATTTTAACAGCCCCTTTTCGCCACCTACTGGCGTAACAATGTAATCGATAAATCTTCATTTGAAGTGTCAAATTACTTTCAAAAGGTGATTTACTCTATTTTAATCGCTACCATACACATCGTACACACAGTTTATATCTGAACTATAAACTTTTATTCCAGTATTTCTGTGATTTGAATGTTTGTATCACCGAAATAATGATACTGTGTGGCTGAAAAGACTGTGAGGCTTTCATTCATGACAGATGACAGCTGCTCTCTTTAGATCAATGGCAGCGCGAACGCAAATTTAAATGTTCAAATCACACTGGTGTGATCGTACGCTGCATGGATGATTTTTGGCTTCTGATCGCAAATGTAGCCAAACTTTGGAGCGCTTAGATTAGCGAGCAAGGTCCTGGCAGATCGCTAGGTCCGGTCCTCACAGATGAAGAAAAAAAAGCACATAGGAATCGATAGGCGGAATCGAAATTTTTATTTGACAAGTATCCGATTCCTGACCTTAAGTATCTGATTCTTGGATGGCCTGAGGGACAACACATTTTCAGCCGATTTTCATTTTTGACTGAACTATTCCTTTAATGTTAGGATAAAGTTTTTAAAGAAAATCCAAAGGGAGGTAGAATAGCTTTGAATTAGATTAATAATTTAAGTTGTACAAACTATTAAACTGAGCAACATTTTGTGAACATGCTGTGTTTGTTTTAAATCGGTCATTAAACGCTAGTTGACTCTGGCCTGTTTTAGCAGTTTGTCAATGGTAGAGTGACCAAGCGACAGTTACTGAACGCAGTAGAGTTTCGGAAAGGAGAAACTCACAGAGTGCTGAAGCGTGAAAAATGGCCTCTTTCAGCCTAAGGCTGTGACACTTGCCAATATTCAGACCTTTAACGTGTATGTGTATGTGTGTGTGTTTGGTGGTTCCTCTATATAGATAACTCTATAACTAGCTAAAGATGTACACGGGACAGTCCTGCTCAAGATTTGATCATTCAGTGTCCAGCTACACACAGACTTACAGGAATTCATGCACACACAAGCTCATGGCAGAATTGGGAGTTCTTGGCACTAGTGGCTGGCCGAACTCAGTTGCCTAGCAACCAGGTGGCTCGTTGAATGAGGGATGTCAGGATTGTGCTCTATGTGTGTGTGTGTGTGTGTGTGTGAGAGAGAGAGAGAGTACAGAGTTTGCACTATATCCCCAAAGCATGCTTCACAATCAACATCTTTCCGACCGATCACAGGTTCTGCAACTGGCATCTGACGATTAACCACATAGTCCATCAATGCGAATGACGCTCTCAGCAGATCTACTCCTAATCCGCATCCTCCGTCAGTTTTCTAAGCTTGTTATTCGTGTATGTTGGCCTTAGAGTTCAGAAGCAGTTCAGAAGCACCTACACTGAAAAAAACATGGTGTAGAAACAATTTTAACTCAGAAATTGTTAGTGAGTTTCACAAATAATTACAAAGAAATGGCAAGGGCACTGAAAAAAAAAAACATTTTGAAGTTGTAAATAAATCAGTGATTAGTGGAATAATACTATTTCAGTTTTTCTACTTTAAAATGCCATGCTTAATTCAATGTGTTACTTGTGGTTTATTTATAATGGTTAAATTTCTTAGCAATTTCTGAGTGAAAATTGTTTCTACACCAGATTTGTTTTTGTGTAATATGTTGAAATAAATATAAAATTTTCACATATAAACACTACAACAGTTTTCTTGTAAAACATACTCCAATAATCTTTGTTTTATTTAAAGTTCTAAAAATCCTTTGTATTAGTATTAGTATCATAGTATTATGGTAATACTATGATACAGTTTTGACTTAATGCAAAAAGCAAGTTTATCAAAGAATATCATGGTATTACCATTAATTGTGTGTGTGTGTGTGTGTGTGTGTGTGTGTGCGTATATATATATATGTATATATATAAATATATTACTGTTTTTTTTATGGTAAAATCACATTTTTAAAGTATAATACATTTTATATACATATACATAAGATATACATTTGTTTACATATTTTATTATTTAACTTTTTTTTAAAGAAAAAACAATATGAATTTATGAGCGCTTTTCCACTTTTCCACCTACTTTTGCAAGCTATAGTTATAACAAGTAGCAAATAATGGTCCACCATTGTGACATAAACTAAAGACCAATGGCTATTTAAAAGCATTGCTGAGACCTTGTCCAAACCGAGCTGTCCCGTCCAAAATTCCTGTTTCAATAGGAAGCACCAAAACAGCAAAATGGTGGACCAAAAACTGCGTTATGTCTTTAAAAAGAAGACCAGTGTTCTTGTTTTCTTGGTCTTTCATTCTCTCTACAGCTTAAAGCATCTAAGTATGGCAGAAAGAAGCGCCTCTCCTTTCACTCCCAGTCTCTCAGTCGTCTGCTCTCCTCCCTCAGGAGAATGAAAGATCTGAGTCCCAACTTCACCCTGATGGGACTTCACACCAGGAAACTCTTGCAGCTACCGCCCCCTCAAAGCAGCCAAATGATATGCTTGGCTTTTGCAACTATATCAACAGCCTGCCCTGATGTCTGTCATTAAGTGCCGTAAATTCTTCACAAACAGCAAGAGCAGGGCAGGACATGTTTACTGTAGATGTTTCTAGTCTGCCTCAAACAGAAGATTTGACCCTGCAGAGATGATTTTTTTTTACTTATTTATGTAACTCAATTGCATCTTTCCAACCTTAGGAGACGCCTCAACATGTTCATGTACTTGACAGCACTGACATGTTTAGCAGCATCAGCATTGCCTCTGATTTAGTCACCCTTGCGTTAGCATCAGTTTACTGAATGCTATAAGTGTGTGTTGTGTGTCTTTCTGGGAAAATGACAAGCTATGCTCCCCCTCTAATCTATTCAGTGCCACCTTAGAAAGACTGTACTCATCAGGATATGACCCATCTTGGGTTTCTGTCATCTCTGATTTTCTCGTTTGAAGACAACAGATGGGATATACGACGTAGCTAACATTTCCAGAGTGCGTAGTTAAATCTTGGCCATGTTGTCCATGTTGTAATTCTATCCCTTGTTTTAGTTCAATCATGGCCACTTTGTACAAATTTTTTGGTAACACTTTGTTTTGATAGTCCACTTTAGACATTCTATTAACAGTAAGTAACTTTGAATTTTTTTCCTTGTTTTAGTTAAATTTTAGTCACATTGTACTAATTCGTTCCCTCATTTTAGTTAAATCCTGGCCTTGTTGCACTAATTTGTTTCCTCATTTTAGTAAAAGCATAGCCACCGTATTAATATGTTCCTGTGATTTAGTTAAAACATGCCCACATTGTACTAAATGTTCCCTCATTTTGGTAAACTGTGGTTAGGTTGCACAAATTCGTTCCCTCGTTTTAGTTCAAGTATGGCTATGTTGTACTAATTTGTTCCCGCAACACTAAATGCACTAATTTGTTTCCTCATTTTAGTAAAAGCATAGCCGCCGTATTAATATGTTCCTGTGATTTAGTTAAAACATGCCCACATTGTACTAAATGTTCCCTCATTTTGGTAAACTGTGGTTAGGTTGCACAAATTCGTTCCCTCGTTTTAGTTCAAGTATGGCTATGTTGTACTAATTTGTTCCCTTGTTTTTAGGTAAATCATGGCCATATTGTAGTAAAGTGTTCCCTTATTTTAGTTAAGGGTATGTTTACACAACAAAAATGTATTAAAAATTGAAAAGTTTTTCCTTTGTGTTTTTGAAAAGTTTTGCATAAATACGACAACATTGTCAAAATGATCCCATTTACACGGATCCACAAAAACAACTAAAAACACTGTATTATACATGCCAAGCAAGTAGTTGGAGATGTCACTTTGTAAAGAAACACTACGCACCTGCGCACATAGCTATAGACTGAACACATAATATGCATGCGCATGATGTCACCGTTTTCACAAATTAACATTTTTGTAGTTTGCATAGAGACGATAAGGGTATCGTTTTCAAAAAACTTCTACTTTGAAACCCATTTTCAAAAGTTTGCATTTTCAGGTCCCCAAAACACAGATATCGTGAAGATGAATGGTCAAAACACATAAAAAGTGTCACGTAAACGACAATTTTAGGTAAATTGTTCTAATTCATTCCCTCGGTTTAATTTTGTTAAATCATGGCCATGGAACAAATTAAGTTGTGGAAATGAGTTCTTAATTACTTAGTAAATTGGTTAATGTTTATTGAAAGCTATATTAATAAAAATATTGGACTTATGGCACAATTATTTAAAGGAAATTGTATCGTGCACTTGAGTTCTGAGGTTTGTTACTGCCAAAGTAACAAAAAAGGACTGTGTGCTCGCAATTTTTATCTGTCTTTGCAAACTTACATTGTGTTTGTGTGTGCAAGGCCACGGACAAAATGACGTCCGTTGCTGTTCCATTACGAAAAATAACCATGGTTTTACTACAAAAAAAAACAAAAAAACATAATTACTATGGTAACCACAAATTAACCATGGTTTTGCTACATTAACCATAGTTTAACAATGTTATTTGTAGTAAAACTGGTTGGTTACTACACTTTTACTATAATAAAACCAATTTAATTTAATTTTTGTAAGAGTTGCAGCTAGTTAGTACAGAAACTCTTATTAGCATATAGCTAAGAGATATTAATACTATCATGGTACACTTGGATAAACAGTCTAAAGCCAAAGCACAAATTTAAGTACTCAGGACAAAGATAAACTCTTCGATTGCTACATGTCAATATGCTAAACCACCATTTAGCTTAATAGATGAAATGGACAGAGTAGATTAAGCTCAGAGCGTGGGAGCGATTTGCCAGCAGTTATCTGGCAGGGTTGCGATTAAAATGATTTCTTGGGTGAAAATGAA
The DNA here is from genome assembly GCF_001515625.1 of Sinocyclocheilus rhinocerous. NCBI lineage: Eukaryota > Metazoa > Chordata > Actinopteri > Cypriniformes > Cyprinidae > Sinocyclocheilus > Sinocyclocheilus rhinocerous. The sequence goes on from NW_015629570.1 coordinate 198,951, forward strand.
GACACACACACACAGGTTTATGGTGCAGTAATGCTGTGACGCTATAGTTTCACTGTTCTGTTTTCAAGCTTCTAGCATTACACATTGTGCTGCAGGGAACACATTCAACACAACAGTGTGTCTGGGCACATGCATCCTGTGCAGACGAAGGAGTTATTTCTTTTCTCTCTCGCCAACACTCTAACCTGAGGGCTTCATTAGGGAGAAATGCCAGTGTACTCTGATTAGCACGCTAGTTCTTGTGCAGCTTCCTGTAATTGGGTTCAGCTCACACCAGTCAGAACATGAAAACCATGACCACACACACTCTTTTTTTCAATGATCTTGATGACTTTTCAATGATCTTCAATTATTTTACCAGCATGTAGTTCCTGCCTTTTCTCTGGAAGTGAACTAGAATTCATGTCCATATTCTGTGGAAACACGAACAGGCTATATTTGAAAAACTATCATAATGATTATTGCACAATATGTACTGCCTAATATTTAAAAATAGAGCATGTGAAACAGAATACTATAATAAACTTCTTTAACACATTGTCTTATGCGTGTTTCATTTGACCAATAGCATCAATTTATACCAAATACCATAGATATGAATAGGCTATTAGCGGCTGTTTCTTGGGCTGCTATACGTAAGCCATCCGCCATATTGGAATGGCCAAAGCAGGTCCATGAACACTCGAGAGCAAGTTGCCTGTATATCTGCAACCCTAGTTATACACATTTATGAATATCTATATCTGGAGTAGACTTCAGCAGATGATTTTGCTAAATTAACACAATACAACAAGACGTACAGCTATACGTGACAAGATGTGTAGCCGTTAGCTAAAACAACATAATATAAAACACAAACACATTCTTACCTGTGAAAGTTGATCCAGTTTCTTCAGGAATTAAAATTTTGGCAGTTTTTACAACCAGAGGCTGTGCAATGTTGTGGCAATTTGAAACTCATTGATTTTTACTGTGAGTGACGACATATAGACCATTCCAAGATGGTGGATGAGTCTACGTTTTTGGAGCAGTCGAACATGGCATCAACCTACACATATCTATGACCAAATACTGTTATTTTAGCATAAATTCTCATATCTTTTTTGACTTGTTTCCAGTACAAATATATAACAAAATAAACACATAAGACAAATACACTCAAATTACAGATACAATCTATGAACACCAGTCTTACTATCATATTGCTTCTCAAGTGAAAAGATCCTGTTTCAAGGACTTTGGGTTTTGTAACTGGAAAATAAGACAAAAATAACCACTATGAATATGATTTGTTGACATGTGCTGTTTAATACTGCCCAAAAAAATTGTCATCCAAGGGGCACCTCAACATAATAGCGTTATAACGTCAGTGTGATGTGTCATTGTTTCCTGTTTGACGCAGATCACCTACTATTTTGACCCCAGGCCACTTTCCAAAAGCCAATTTGGAGCTCTTTACACAGCTACACTGGCAACAGAACCGATGTCACATCATCTGAGGTAAAACTGTCAGCCAATAAATTTGTTGTTAGAAACGGAGTTTGAAAAAGTGAGCTTTAGCTGCTTATGACACAGCATTGGTGTCAGAGTTATGACTTTTAAGTAGAAGATCGCCAATGGTTCTTCATGAAAAATAGATTTTATATTGGGTACTGTCTCTGTGTGTGGTGTTTGTTTAAATCATTAAAGGAATATTTATCACCAATTAATAGCCGCCCTGGATCAGCGTCTTTATAAAAGGCAAAAATACTTTGTTAATTTAAGCTATCAAGCTAATTAAACATTGCCTGGATTCCAGAAATGTTTTGGAAGTTTAATATTTGATATTGAAAGTTCTAGACTTACGGTTTGCATGGTTCTTATGTGTATGTCATATAGGACTTTCATTGGTCATACCAATAGATGTCCCCACCCTAAACTCACTACCTACACATATCTATGACCAAATACTGTTATTTTAGCATAAATTCTCATATCTTTTTTTACTTGTTTCCAGTACAAATATATAACAAAATAAACACATAAGACAAATACACTCAAATTACAGATACAATCTATGAACACCAGTCTTACTATCATATTGCTTCTCAAGTGAAAAGATCCTGTTTCAAGGACTTTGGGTTTTGTAACTGGAAAATAAGACAAAAATAACCACTATGAATATGATTTGTTGACATGTGCTGTTTAATACTGCCCAAAAAAATTGTCATCCAAGGGGCACCTCAACATAATAGCGTTATAACGTCAGTGTGATGTGTCATTGTTTCCTGTTTGACGCAGATCACCTACTATTTTGACCCCAGGCCACTTTCCAAAAGCCAATTTGGAGCTCTTTACACAGCTACACTGGCAACAGAACCGATGTCACATCAGCTGAGGTAAAACTGTCAGCCAATAAATTTGTTGTTAGAAACGGAGTTTGAAAAAGTGAGCTTTAGCTGCTTATGACACAGCATTGGTGTCAGAGTTATGACTTTTAAGTAGAAGATCGCCAATGGTTCTTCATGAAAAATAGATTTTATATTGGGTACTGTCTCTGTGTGTGGTGTTTGTTTAAATCATTAAAGGAATATTTATCACCAATTAATAGCCGCCCTGGATCAGCGTCTTTATAAAAGGCAAAAATACTTTGTTAATTTAAGCTATCAAGCTAATTAAACATTGCCTGGATTCCAGAAATGTTTTGGAAGTTTAATATTTGATATTGAAAGTTCTAGACTTACAGTTTGCATGGTTCTTATGTGTATGTCATATAGGACTTTCATTGGTCATACCAATAGATGTCCCCACCCTAAACTCACGTTATTGGTTGAGCGTGTTGCTATTGTATAACATTGCTATTGCAAAAAATATAACAGTGTATTTTAGAATTTTATATTTTCACACACAGACAATGTTGCACTTTCTTCTTCGCGTGAGAATGACATTGATCGCTACTTTCCGGCATACACCACGCCTATCAAGTAAGGGTACTCTTACAAAAATTAACCATGGTTTTATTATAGTAAAAGTGTAGTAACCATGTTTTTTGGCGTATTGATAACCATGTGTATAACCACAGTTCAATCATGACAACTCTCGGAACATTTTAGCATGGTGATGGATATGACAATGATAATGTATTTGGTCTTGGTGGTTACGTTAACACCCTGTCAGAATGCGCCATCTAGAGTTCCATGACTGAACTATATATATTTTACTACAAATACAATGGTTAAACTGTGGTTAACGTATCAAAACCATGGTTAATTTGTGGTTACCATAGTAATCATGGTTTTTTGGTTTTATTTGTAGTAAAACCGTGGTTATTTTGTGTAAGGGTACTGTTGGGTACTGAAACGCAAGCCGGATCAGGGTGTACCATCCCGAATCGTACTGTACTGTACAGTACTGAACTGTACCGCTCAGTGGAAACAAGGCTTAAGACAAATAAATTTTTAATACAATCTAAAACAAGTCTTCAAAGTGTTGATTCTCAAATGAATGTATCTTCTTGTGAGGATTTTTAGATATTTTAACTGGAAAACAAGATAAAATATCCTTTCGGAATAAGGTTTTAGTGGTGTCTTAGAGAAATTATCCTACAGATGGCTAACTTTAGCCTACATTAGCATATGGCTAACCTTTAAAATTGTTCCTCATTGGTGACAAGAAAGATGTTTCCAAAATGTCATCTTGTAATTATGGTAACCCTGACATGGACGAAGAGATTGAGATCTTTGGACATGAGAAATGAGACACATTGAGAGATGAGACACATCGAGATCTAAGTCAAACGATGAGTCAAAATTCCACTGATTGGAAAATTTGGACCAAAAAATACCCATTGAGATGAAGGCAACTTGTGATTTCTTGCCTCAACTAATCCACTTTGAAGAAATTAGACCATCTGTCGAATTAAATCCAGCCCCACACGGAAAGATAAACCAAGCGCCCTCTTTGCCTTTCTGATCTCTGCTGGATTGCTTGTCATTTTAACATTTTCTCAGCCAGAGATGAACTCTCGACCAGTGAGGGCTCTGGACTCTAACTTGGTTAAGCTGAGGTTCAAAGGAAACTCCAGTCGAGTCCCATAACTCTGTCTCCTCTGATTAGCTAATTGGTGTTTAGAACTGTATCTGGTTGGCTGAACTGCACGGATTTGCAGTGTAATCTCACTGCCCACATATCATATTATTAACCAGTCATTTAGCATGTGGAGATATACATGCTTTGATGCTAAAAGGTAGAGCTCTCGTGATGGTTAAGTCAAACCTGACTCCATCACAGTTTTGTGTTATTTCAGATGTAGAGCATTAAATTAAACTGGTAATGTTTTTCAGAGCGATATGCCACTGTCTGAAAGTATCTTTGTGAGAGCTCGCTTCTTGTCAGAATAACTTAAATTCTTGCAGAGTTCAATTCAGTCAAAGCTTTTATTTTCTGGCATCTCAAAGTAGAGATCACTTCTTCAGAGTGCCACTGAATTCTGTCAGCATCAGCACGCCAAATCTAATCTCTTCCCTGTCTTTGGCTTTTTTCCCGGGTCTCATATAAGAAATAATTGACAGGGATGGAAAGACAGAGATAGCAAGAAAAACAAAGAGATAAACAAGGGGAAACAGGGTTCCATGGTAATTGACATGTCTAAGCTTTGCGATCTGCTGGTTGTTTCCGTTAGGTGTGATTTGTCATGGTGGGAGATGCGGTATCAACTGTGAATGTGCCAAAAGGAAGGAACAGATGCCAGGAGCAATAGCTTTTTAGCTGTTCTAGGCCTGGGTTTTTTGCCAAAGAACAGAGAAGCTTGACATGCCATATTCTTAATTTTGTACCTACAGACCAGCTATAAATCATTGTACTTCCTCTGGGAATCAATACTGTTTGCTCACTTTCATTGATCTCTGTGATAACGTTAAAATATTGTAACAAAAGTTGCAGTATTATTATTATTATTATTATTATTTTACTTTTGGAAGCAGCGATTAAAATGCTGTTACCTTTAAAATATGTCTTTTTGCCTGAGGTATATGTATTTTTACAAACAAACTTGCTTTCCTCATAACTGCAATTGAACACCAAGATGCAACACATCAAAACACAACAAAAAAGTTAGTGTAACACAATTTTTCAGAATCTTGAGTATTTCCAGTTAAAATATCTAGAAATATTTAAAACAAGATCCTTTGAATTTAAGTGTCTTAAGTTGCTTCTCAAGTCAATTTACGAAAATGTATTACAATTTTACAAATCTGATTTGACAATGCTTGGACTAGGCTTGACTTCTAGCATTAATGTTTTACTGTTGATTTTTGAGAGTTTACTTGATTTCTCTTGTTCACATGGACCATCCTGCGCTTCTACATTCCAGACAGTGATACAGTCTCTCCTGACCTCATCTAGGATAGTCTATAATGTACCATTGACACACACACACCAAACAGATGATCGACTGTTCCGTCATTCCAGTGAAAGTCATATTGTTTCGCTTTATCAGCTGAAATTCCTGTAAATGTGTGATCCACCTGGTGCTGTCTGTACCTCATGAAACGGTACATTGAAACACACTGACAGTTAATATTCGGACGTCTGAAGTTTAAAGACCTGGTTTAGATCTTTTCTTTGACACCACATATTTCACAGAAGGGATCTGTGGTCTGTTGGTCTCGCTATGATCTAATATCTAATAATGAGTCAACGTTTTTCCCTAACAGAGATAGCATAAATTCCTGTGTTTGGCCCCCCTCCCTTTCATAAAAGCAATTTTAGTCTTCTTTATTTTAGTAGCCCTTTCTTCCCTGTTTTATCAAAAAGTTATCTTCCTTCAACCTATGATCCAAGAACGTCTCGGTTACGTATGGTAACCCTCGTTCCCTGAAGGAGGGAACGGAGACGTCACGTTGGATGACCGACGAATTGGGATCTCGCTTAGAGAGACCAATCTACTTCGAGTGTAAACTAATTTGAGAGGAGTGGAGAAGGATAGTAATGTTTGCACCCCTTGCTACTACTTGTGTGGTTGTTTCAACTGTAGACGGTTCAACCTGTGGACCTCTATAGACTCTTCACAAACACCATGAATGCATATTGCACACAAAAATGGCAATAGCTTGCTCAAAATGTAAGCTCCAATCTGATTGGCTAGCTGTAAGTTCATTACATCAATTCTGTTTGAGATACTCTAGGTACTTTCACAATGACAGTGATTCCCAGTGATTTTTACAAGATGCGGTGACTACCAACAGGAGTAGGAATGCCTACTAGAGACCAGCAGCAATGGTAGAGCATTCATTCAATTGCATGGTCCAAATCCAAGTTCGATTCCACACCTGTCCACTTGTACAAGATAGTCCAGATAACTTTCACACTTTGCAAACCAAACTAGAGTCCACTTGAACCGTATCCTAGATCTCTCAAGTAGACTCAGTATGGTTTATAAAACAGCTTGGTTCCACACCAAAAGCTAAAGAGTGAAAGTCACCTTAGTAGCAAGTAAGCAAGATATCTTTGCTCTTAGGGATATATCCTGTTTCACATGTGCCTAAAGCAGGGGTGTCCAAACTCAATCCTGGAGGGCCACTGTCCTGCAGAATTTACCTCCAACTTGCCCCAATGCGCCTGCCTGGAAGTTTCCAGTTTGCCTTGATTAGCTGGTTCAGGTGTGTTTAATTGGGGTTGGAGCTAAACTTTGCAGGAGAGCGGCCCTCCAGGAACAGGACTGGACACCCCTGCCAAATTTACATCTCAGTCAAGCAAACCTGTGGATGATTCTTGTCCAGAATAAGGTGGACTAGACTTCAGACAAAGTAAAACAACTAATGTGGGTGGATACATAAAGCAAATGAAAAGCCCCACAGAAAGATGCACACAGATTTATAGAAAGCAGTAACCTCTTCCATTTCCAGTAGAGTCCTCATACAGGCTCTGGTTGGAACAAACAAACAAACCCCTTTAGTTAAGAAAACCTTTTAGTAACCTTATCCATCATGATACCCTTGCAATAAAATCTTAGGGTTTACTTAACCTAAGGGTTTTGTTGCAAATGAGCCCTGATCTTTACCGAACAGGCCCGGAGAGAAAGTTTTGCTTGCTGACAAGTGTCGCTCTCCCAGAATCAGTTGTTGAGTGAATGAGATGGCACATTTCCAGACTACTTTTCTACTTCAAGCTGAGGGCTTCTCAACAACTTCCAGGAAGACTCACCTGGCTAATATTGACCTAGTGCCTGGAAAGAGCAGTGATATTAGTCTTACAGGAAGTATAGTAAAATAAATGTGCTGTTTTACGTTATTATTTAGTTTCAAACTCACTGACCTTCGGAAATGAGATATTTACCTTAGTTTAATGTGCATATATGTATGTGCTTATGTGTGTTTAACAGTTTTATTGCTTGCTTTTAAAAGTATGTGTATGTGTTTAATCTTTGAATATGGTCACCACATGGGTGCTGGCACCAGCGCTAAACCTTTTCAGACCCTCAGCCAGGAACTAGCAGGAACGAACCCACATCAGAAACAACAGCTGCACGTCCCCACCGTTTTTTTGTTTGTTTGTTTTTTTCCAGAATTTATCACCAAAGAGGGTCTTGAGCATTAAGATGGATAACACGCAACTACAAATTGAGACTGGAGGAACATGTTCACAGATTGTTGACGTTATGCAACACTTTTGGCTTTGATGGTGAAGTACTGGACAAATTATGTGACGTATGCACCTTCTTTGGCTAGTACTTCAACATCTCCTTGATTTGTTGCCGCCTTAAAAGGGGCTATTTCATGCATAAGATGCTCTTTCATTATAAAAAGTGGTTGATGGTCTATGCAGACATAATCAAACGTTAAAAGGATAAAGCTGCCCCTTTCTCGAATGGGTAGGAATGACCCACAACCCTACATGGGATAAGCGGTTTGAAGAATGAATGGATGGATGGGTAAGAATGAGATATCCCAAATATGAGATGAAATGATGATCAAAAGGAGATTTGCAGCATGGCATCTCTCACGCCAAATGATTAATTTACTCTCCTAAATAAAGTGATAATGAAATGCACTGGAAAGCTTCAGTATTCAGATGAGGCTCTTGTTTTGACGCAAATAAAACATGTTTCTGCAGAAACACACACTCAAAACTACCGAGAGAGAATGGCTGTGTGGGGAGACACATGTGGAGCCACACACCTGGGAAGGAGGGATTAACCCATCTCTGAACTCTCCATGCTGTCTGAACACGCTCTTACAAGCACTCGTGCGAAGGAGCAGGGGAGTAAAATGAAGAAAAGTGTGGATTTAGAGTTGATTTAGAGCTATAAACGACAGCGCATCCTGAGCACTTCATTTTTGACATTTGTAAGTGGCTAGAAATACAAGTTTTGTACATTGGATAGCATAACAACATAAATTAGCACAAAAAAAAAAACTGGGGCATTGAGAGTTATGCATTACAAGTACTGTGAGTTATGTAATCAGATTACTTTTTTCAAGTAACTAGTAAAGTATCTAATTACTTTTAAATTTACAAAAAAATTGTGAGTTTTTCAAATAAGTAACGCAAGTTACTTTGTTTTTTTTCCATTTATACATTGACAGCCCTCATGTCCCTGTGTTGAGAGAAACTGGGGGTGAAGTGCAGAGGCAGTTCCTTCGGGCTGAGGCCTATTAATTTCACCTTTGGTGTGAAAGGGCCTTAAGATTTGCCAAAAATATAACTTATGGTTTTTTTGTTATTAAAAACAAATAAGCAAGCCCAGCTCAGGTGATAAAAAGTAGTGCAAAAGTGTTGTAATGCATTACTTTCCATAAGAAAGTAACTAAGTAATACAATTACAGTTTATGGAGTAATATAATATTGTAATGCATTACTTTTAAAAGTAACTTTCCCCAACACTGGAGAGTAACCTTCTCGTTCTCGGCCGGTAACATAGTTTGGCATTGTTAGCCTTTAGCAAGAGATAATGCAGAGTTGTTTCTCTACAAATTGTAGAAATTCTTTCACACAGTGCTGTTGAGAACAAATATCAGTGACCTTGCCGGACAGCAGTGAACTGCAGCCTGTCACAAGAATGTTACGTAACAAAGAGCTCTACGTTTAACGGCCTGTCTCAGTAATAGGGTTGACCGAGACCTTTTGGGGCACCATAAAACAGTGTCAGCTTACAGACAGGAACAAAAAACATCTTGTTTATTCAGTACTATTTTAACTGTCCTGTCTTGCCCGCCTTCCCTGTGGTAGAACAGTTTTACAGACACAATGGTGTCCAGTGATGTCCATATGGTGAATATTTGCCTCCCTGCTGAGAACTCCATTTCTGTCCTGACACTTGCTTTGGGAGTTAGGACTTTCTTTAAGCCTTGGCAAACAGCTGAAATGACTCAGATGTTAAACTGGTGTTAACGTTTAATCCCTTCGAGTCGGGGTCTGTTGGGCTCTTTTGAGGGCGGGTATTACAGTCAGAAGTCACAGTGTTAAACCTCCCGATTCACAAAATCTCAGACTTGAATAATCTTGCGCTAAAGCTGAACATATGTGGAATTATGAGGCTTCAGGAGCCAGTGGCATTTTAAAGTACATCCATCCATCTATCTGTTTGTCTATCTATCATCCTGTCAGACTGTCTGTCTATCATTCTATCTGTTTGTCTGTCTAGCTATCTAACTGTTCTCTCTGTCTGTCTTTATTTCTGTCTACCCATCCATCCATTCATCTCTCCCTCTGGCCAACTGTCTGTATACATTGGAAATGGTTTGTGACTGAGGTTTCTGACATTGGATTGTTGGCATAGTGTAGATATGAGCGTCATATGACCTCGTCGCCAATCAAAGCCCTTTGATTTGACTTTTTCAGCACAAGGGCCCGAGGCGTAGCACAGTGTGTCATAAACAAAACACAAATCCCCTGGAAGCTCAGCACTGACAACAAAACATGAAAGCTCCATTGTATTTTGAAGACAGCACTGATGTTAGCATATACGACACATTCCCATAGACTTAATCCAGACGTTATGGTTTAAATGGCCCGAATGCAAAAACACCCACACAGGATGAGAAGATAAATAAAAGAGAGAGAGACTTGATAGCACTGAACTACTAAGCAAAGGAAGATGTCGGTGTCTGCACAACAAATGTAGAAGAAAAGGCAGAGAGGTGAAAAGACAACCTGTTGGGATTATGAAAAGTGCATGCATTATATTATTGGATAATATTACACTCCCATGTCCATTGTGGCCTTGGTTACATCAGCAGAAAGGAGTTTTCGAAAGTTAGTACTTTTTGATGAAAGATTATGAAAACTCCCCCATCCAATTGTTTTTAAATAATTGTATGCAATTTATTTACTAGTTATTATTATTTATTATAACTATTTTAAATGTATTTTAAAATATAACTATGCATAGATTGAGTTGTATCTATGATGTATATTATTAAAATATTATATAAAATATTAAATTGTATAAACATAATATAAAATAAAATACACATTTGAAAACTCACATTCTGGTGAGTAATTAATGATAAGATTCTTATTATTTTATATATTATTTTTGGATTATTTCTGATGACAGGTTATGAAAACAATCTCCCCCATCTAATTATTATTTTTAAATGATTGTAGCATTTCATAAAATTTATTTATTAGTAATAATTTAGCGCTATTTTAAATCTATTTTAAAATGTAATTATATGTAAATATAAAATACAGATAATAATATATGTGTATTTTAAAATATAAATGTATATAATCTATTATATATTATTATTATTATTATTATTATTATATAAAATATTTTATTGTATAAAAATAATGTAAAATAAAACAGATTTGAAAACTCACATTCTTGTGAGTAAATAGTGCTAATATTTTTTTTTTTTTTTTTTTTTTATCATGAGGCACATTAGTGAAGTTTTTTTTGTCTTAAAATAATGCTTTAAAACTGACATTTGTAGCCCAGTAGGCTTGTTATAGTATTTAATCTCTTTCGTATCTACCACGAGACCATAATATTGGCTTTGATCCAATGTGAAGTGGATGTTTCAGTTATAATTCATGGCACCAGGTGACTTGTGCTTCTATCCACTACTTTAAATAACATGAACATATTTATTTTTTATCATGAACTATTCCTTTAAAGAAATAAGGTCAACATGAATATCACGTGTTGCATTATTTTTGTATGTGCCACTGTTTTTTTTTTAAATAGTTTTTTAAATAGTGGAAACAATTTTGACTCAGAAATTGCTAGTAAATTTCACAAACAATTACAAAGAAACATCAAGTAACACAGTCAATTCAATGTAAAGTTTTGAAGTATAAAAATTGAAGTAGTATTTTCTAGCAAAATGTACTCAACTTTTGTTTTATTTACAACTTCGAAAAGCATCAGCAACAAGAAAAAAACAGGATTTGGGGATCACCAAGGTACTGTATTCATAGATTGCACCATTTGCTGAAGTCATTTCTACTACCAGGCCCCATTTGAGTTCATTTGACCAGTGAACCACATCAGTTTTCTCATGTGACCCGCTGTAGTGTGAGTGAGACAGTAAATGCATAAATACATTCCTCTCTCTCTAGAGGGTTTTACCCCGTTTCTGAGAGCATCTGTTCTGCTACCGTAGACGTCTCCATTTATTTCAATCTATTTCGCTGCAGAATGCCGAGTCTAAAAGTGGGTGAGCGGACAGAGAAAGACAACGCTTGGAGGAGAAGAGAACAAGGAGATACAAAGAGATTAAAGGTGGAAGGCAAAGAGCGGTAAAAACAGGTGTCGTACAAAAAGACAGGAATCACGAGCAGGCATGTCATGACGAGTAACAAACTTCCAAATATTTCAGTCACAAAGACTGCAAAGTTGCTTCTCCAGGTGTATTTTGAAAGCTTAACGGATTCACCCAGAAAACCGGGATAGAGGCGTACAGGAAATAGGGTTTAATATTAGACGAATCCTTCGATATGATCCAAATAGATATTCTTTTTTCTCTCTCTCAAACACACAGAAACCATTTCCCCTGCTCCTTCATGACCATTTTGAGTTTCACTTTTAGCAGTCCTCCTCTGGTCCAAGAAAACATACAATTTGTGTTGGCTGCATGTTTACAGTAACAAATGGCATTTTAATAACTTGTTTGTATAGGAAGAGAGTTCAAATAGCAATAAATCCTTCATCTCAACAATGTGATTGTATATATTAACGTGTAGTATGTAATTAAAGAAAGTGGATGTCTGTCTTTGCGTCTGTTTGGCATGTAAAAATAAACATTTAATCCTTTCAACACAGAATAATACAAAATAAGTGTATATAATACGCTTATTGTTCATTTTAAATATTTTTATTTTATTTTACCTGTTGTTTTATTCGTTGCAATTTTATTTTTTATTGCATTACATTTAATTATTTTATTTTTATTTTATTCTTTTTGTTATTTTGATTTGCATTATTTTATTTACTGTGATTTATTTTATTTTACTCCTTTTATATATTGCATTACATTAGCAGACATGACTGAAAGCCATACATTTTAATTTTGTTTATTTTATTTTATTAATTCATCATGACCTTAATTGCATTACTTTTTATTGATATCTTTTTTTATTTATTATTTTAACATTTTATTATTGCATTTGCGGTCATGAAAGCCGCATATTTATTCAGCATGAATTAAAAAACATAATCAATGCAATAAAATATTTGCAAACAATGTCACATATACATGTACATATAATGTCAAGAGATCCCATATTCATATATTATGGTTTTACTTTAATAGTAGGTACTGTGAACTATGGTTACCATGGTACAAATGCATCAAAATAATGTTTTACACCTATTTTTGTATTTCTCTGCCAGTTTCTGGTAACAGTCTTGACATGAGTCTTGTTTAAGTGTTGTTTACTGATGACATCAGATAGTTTCCCTAGGAACAGAGATATTTCCTTATCTGCATTTCTATAAATAAAATTATGCATAATCCCCGCCTTTATGTAAAATAAGACAACAAAATATGACCAATTCACAGTAAGTTCACTGTAAACAAATAAAAAAAATAAATCACGCATTGGAACACATTGGACTGTCCAACACTATCTGTTCAAGCGGCGCTGAGCGTCCCATTTTCTGGCCTTTCGTAGAATTTCCAGTGGGTGCCACATTAATTATTAAGCTCTATTTATAGGACCCCATTACCTGCTCCAAAAAAAGCCTGTCATTCCCACAGCATGGGTTTTTAGGAAGGTGGACGTTGAGATGAATTATCTATCATCTTTCCTGTCGCCTCGGTGGGTTTCTGGATTATTCAGAGCCAGTCTTTCATCCTGTGACGTACCTTTCCAATCTTCACAGAATTTCACACTCAAGGCCGGGTTCATTTAGATGACAGGTAATTAATGTGGCTGAAATTATGACACACACTTACTGTGATTGTGAAAGAGATGTAAGAGGAAGCAGTACAGATATAGCAGCAGATTTTAGCTATGTTGGTTTATGGGTCAATGACAAAAGAGGATGTCTGGGATGATAAAAAAGAGAAATATAAGTCTAGTTCATGATCATCTTGTATTGAGGTAGGTTTCATACATTTTTTAAAAATATATTTTTGTTCAAAGATAATGACATGTACTATTATGTATTCATTTTTTTTTTTTTATATCTTTCAGATTTTTTCCAATAGTTTTTTTTTTTTTTTTTTTTAAATAAGTCTCTTATGTTCATCAAGGCTGCATTATATGATCAAAAATACAGTAACATTAGTAATATTGTGAAATATTATTACAATTAAAATTTAAAAACCATGTTACTATTAAAATGTAAAACATTATTAAAAATAAAATATTATTAAAATTAAAATTAATTACTTCAAATTAAATTAAACGAATTAAAATTAAATTTAAATTAAAAAACATGATATTCTACCATTTAAAAAAAGTAATACTTTTATTCTGCAATGATGCATTAAATTTATCATAAGTGACAGTAAAGACATTAGGACATTTATAACATAACAAAAGTGTTATATTTGTAAAGAAAATAATAATAATAAAATAAAAACTTATCACGGTTTCCACAAAAATATTAAGCAGTAAAAAGCTGTTTTATAAGAACCATTATTAATAATTGAGAACCAAATTAGGGGAATCATTCACATTTTAAAATATATTAAAATAGAAAAACGTTATTTTAAATTCTGATTATATATATATATAAAAATATAAATATTTAAAGTATCACTGTTTCCACAAAACTATTAAGCAGTAAAAACTGTTCTATAGGAATCATTAATAATTGAGCACCAAATTACAGGAATAATTTACATTTTAAAATATTTAAAATATATAATATATATTAAAATAGAAAACAGTTATTTTAAATTGTAATAATATTTAAAAATATTACAGGCCTCTCTAAGACTAAAAGTGTTTTCTAAATTGCGAGTGATTTCTTAAAACTGCACCACAGTGCAGCGTGACAGATCATGCATCCAAACTTTTAAAAAGAAAGCTAATTCTCATTAAAACCACATGGTAAAAGTACTTAATTTAGTATTTTTTTAAAAATCACACTATGTTTCCATGTGTATATGTGTATACATCTGTGTTTATGCGCACCCAGCAGGTGTTGTGTTGCGCGCCTCTACACCCCAGACAGTCACACCCCCATCAGAGGGTTTTTTCCGCCCCACTGTGGCTTATTCTAATTACACAATGGGTGAATTCTCCTATTAATATCCATTTTCAATCTCGCTGAGCAGTAAAGGGTCATTATCCCGGTCCCGAGAGTGTGCCACGCTCAAACGCAAGCACGTGTGGGCCTCGGCCAGCCTGGAGCTAAATCAAAGGGATTTGCGTCGTCCAGCGCTGTGAAATCATGTAGATCTGACAGCTCAGGGAATTATGGGTGATGGCTGTTGTACCAAACTGCAACTGTAATCACAGAAAACAGGCTCGCCGCCCGTGATAATGCTGAATGCAGACTTTTCTGAAGTGTTTAGGTCAGGTTGCACACCAACAGAATGCTACACGTTATGTATATTGGAGTATAATTTATTTCGAATATTTTTGGCATCATGTGCATAAACAGTCTCATTTCACTACATGGTTTCATAATACAACAATCTCTGATTGTAGTTCAAAGTAGCATTTATGCAAAAGAAATGTATCTGGTCAATATGGGAGCCCAGTTCAGCCAAGGAATTCTCGCAATTCTGAGACAAAAAAAACAACAACATAGAATTGCGAGAAATAAACTCAGAAACTCAGACTGAATTTATATCTCACAATTTTGTCGGTTTTCTCAGAATTCTAAATTCATATCTCGCAAATCTGAATTTATTTCAGAATATTTGAGAAAAAACTATTTGAGAAAAAAAAAAAAAGTAATTTTAAAGTTGTATTTTTTTTTTTATTCTGTGGTGGAAACAAGCTTCCATAGGTCATGGTCAAGGCCTGTAGGGCACCGAATTTTAAAAAGAAAGACAGAAAAAAAAGGAAAACAAACTACGCCGGTGCAGCAGAAACTATATGGTTAAATGTGCTGCTATTATGCAAGAAGAGCAAAATAAATGTACAAAATTATCATTTGAATCGTTTAAATTTACATATAGGTGCATGTGGGCATTCAGTTTAAGGAATGACGTCATAGCAAAAGTAGTCTCCGTATATGGGTTTCTTCAAAGCACAGGCCTATGATTATTATCGATATTTATGGAGTTAATATCAAGCAGCAACATGGGTCCAGCCCATTGTTTTTTCTCTTATTTTAATGCATTTTAAATTATTGACTAGTTCTATATTTTCTTGCTATTTAAGTTTTTGGTTCTATATGTAAGCATATTATTTAGCACTTGTATTTTTTTTTCTTCTTTTTTTTTTTAATCTTAAGTAACACATTATAGTAACTTTCAACAAAAACTTCAATAAGAAACATTCTTAAAGTGTGTAATTTCTGCACAACAAGCAGCACCAAAACCGAATTGCAAAAATAATGACTGTTTTCCAACAGGTTTCCCCGAACTTGTCTGCCATTAGTTGGACAAACAGAGAGCCCTGCCCCCAAACTCATGCCACTGATTGAGGCAAAGTTGCTATGTTGCAAAAAACAGCAAATGTTTCATTTTCTATTCTTTTATTTTACTCTTTATCCTTTATTTTAGTCTTTGTATTTAAGCTATCGCCTTTACCAGATCAAGAGTTCATGTAGATTCAAATGTGCAAACATATAAATGTTTCAGACACTATGAATGTGCATTAACTAAAGATCTGTTGAGCAAAATGATATTAATGAAAGTTACTATAAAGTGTTACCAAATCCCGCACACCAAGGTAAAACCCGTCATGTCTTTAATGGCAACACTTAGTTTATCCAAAAATGACAATTCTGTCATCATTTACTCACCTTCACGTAGTCCCAAACCTGTACAACATTCTTTCTTATACAATACACAAAAAGGAGATATTTTGAAAAATGGCTGTTTCTTTTGTTCATACAATGCAAGTCAGTGGGGTCCACATGTTCATTTTGGACCCCATTGACTTTCATTGTATGGACAAAAACAGAAAAAAGTAAGTCATAAAGGTTTGAAACAACATGAGGGGTAAGTAAATGACAGAGTTGTTCTTTTTGGGTGAACTATCCCTTTAAATGTCTCTACAAGTCTGCAATTGTCTATCGCTTCTTCTTCTGTTTAAGAGATTTCCTTCGTCTGACGATCATCTCATATAGTTTGTCCATTCCTTCATGGAGACCCTCACCAATGATGGCGCAAGCCGGTTGGACGTGGTACGTAGTGGAAGGACTCAGTTCATGGAGCGCCAGGTGCTTCTCGATCTCGGTGACCGTCAGGGATTTGGGAAGGTCCTGCTTGTTTGCAATCACCAGCAGAGGAGTTCCTTGGTTCTCCGTGAATTTGGTGACTTTATGCAGTTCCGTCTTGGCTTCCTCAAGTCGGTCAACATCTACGGAGTCCACCACGTAAATAATACCGTCCGTGCAGCGGCTGTAGGATTTCCACAAGGGTCTTAACTTCTCTTGCCCGCCAACGTCCCAGAAGTGACAGCTGATGCCTTTGGCAGTGCCATTGCTGAGCTTGATCTTCTCAGTGTTGAAGCCAATGGTGGGAACGGTGTTGACGAATTCGTTGAACTTTAACCGATACAGTACAGTGGTTTTACCGGCCGAATCCAATCCGAGCATCACAATGTGCAGGGACTGGAATGCTGCAATGTTGGAGAAACCGTTCCCCATCTTATGATGAATGTGTAACAATCAATAAATCACATAGCAGCCTCGCCTATCTTTGCCTCTACAAGCATCTGAAGACCAGCTTGAGGCTTCCAGGCTCCCGATTCATTGGTTATTCAGCTTCCAAACTTGATGACTTTGAGATAGAAGGAAAAACCACCAGGTTATGATCCCGTAAAACGATCCATGAAACATGCACAGGAGGCACCTCAATGTGTCAACAGTCCATGCTTATCCATGCAAACCCATAAAAGCATCCTCAATCTCAATTACACATCAACCCAGGCAGGTATGCATGGTCGGTCTGGAAAGGGCGTTGGGTTCTCCTCCTGTTTTCAGATGATATGTTGTGCTGCAGACCGCAGACCTCCGTTTATCTCCTCTGTATGTTTATGAAAAGCCTGATCAGATTTCTTTCCCACACAGCATAAATCCAAGACAGTAAGGTCAGGGAGCGAGGCGTTTCCTCAGTGGTGATAAAAACAAGCCAATAGTGAGAGTAGATGGAGGTTTCCCCGCTGTGCTCTGCCTCACACTGAAGCGCTGCTGCTGCTGTCTGTGAGTGTGCATGAGGAATACAAATCTGTGTGAACTCCTCCCACACAGGGAAGCAGAAGCACGGAGACGCCAGTTCATAAAGTCACTTCACAACACTGCATGTAAAGCCACTCCATGTAAAGCAAAAAGAAAAAAAAAAGAAAAAAATAAATGTACAAAATAAAACTGTTTAATGCTTTCGCTTTTATATATTTAAACTAATATTGTAATATTTTTATTTTTTTATATATAGAACTATTATTAGTTTATATTGTATAATATTACTAATATTACTTTATATTAGTTTCAGGGTCTGAAGATTGTAATTATGATTTAAAAATTTCAATTGTGACATGTATTTTTTTTTTATTACAATTTGACATTTTTTAATTATTATTATGGTGAGATATCTTCGCTCATTAGACTAAATACATTGTTAAAAAAAAAAAAAAGTTTTGTGAGTCTGCTGACACCTAGTGTAAAATATATGTATAACAACCTATATAAAATAATGTTTACATAAATATTTTTTAAACTGTAACTACAGTTGTAGTTGTCAGCAGATCATTAAAATCCAGTCATGAAGTAACATGCCTGATGCCTGAGATATTAAAAATAATATTGTGTGTGTGTGTGTGTGTGTGTGTGTATGTATAAGGTGGTGGGAATAACATGTCTCTCTCTCTCTCTCTGTGTGTGTGTGTGTTTATAGGTGCATGTGCATGTGTGTTCTGCTTCAGATGTGAGTAATTGCATTGAAGTCCACAGGGAGAAACACACAGACTCAGATTGATATACAATCAAGAGAGCATGTCAGATTAGGAAGAACTAGAAACAGACTGACATTCTAGAGAGAGAGAGAGAGAGAGAGAGAGAATGTATTTGTGAATATAAAACTCAAATTTACTACAGTTGCATAATACGTTATTCATTTCAAGTTGTTTATTATTGTTGTTACTGTTGTTATTCTGTGGGGGAAAAAATCATATAAATCACATACATGTATATACATACGCATATATATATATATATATATATATATATATATATATGAACCTATATATATATATATAATAACACTTTCTAAATATGTATATAAAACAAATCAAAAAACAAATGTACATATTTAATTTTATTATAATTTATATTGCCTTTGTAATTACATAGATTTTTATTGACTTTTATATTTTATTTACACTCAGCCATTCTATTTATTATTATACACGTGATTTTTTGATATATACACAGACGTTTAAAAAACAAATGTACATGTATATTTATTAGAATAATTACAATATTTTGAAGAATGTTTACTGTTATTGTTATTATTGGGGAATTATTACAGAATCTAATTGTTTAGTCAAGGTTGTTACCTGCCAAAAAAGTAGTGTTACTTTTCTACCCCTAGATGTCAGGATTGCAGAAGTTAACAAAAAATAAAAAATAAAAATAGGGCCCTTCCCAGAACAAGTGAACATCAATTTATTTACATGACGGCATAATGTTTCTAACACAATGTACCTTACAGCTCGCACACAAATACTTCAAGCCGACTGGATCCAGTCTGTCTGAGGAGAACGCATGTGTGTATGTGTGTAAGGATGTCAATACAAAAAGGATTTAGGGAAGAAAACAAAATAGCGAGTTCCTGGAAGGAATAGGCTATGTGGGTCTTACAGAGGAGCTGGAACGGTTTATTGTGGCCGAACAATTCAATCCAGTTCAAAGCCCGTTTCACATTCAAATGGGTCTCAAAGAAGAGCAAGACTTCAAAAATTGTGCCTTAGTAATATTCTGCATACATACTTGCTGCTCCAAAATCAAGCATGCTGCCTAACTATACAGCATTTTAAGGGAACAAAGATTTGAAATAGGAAACCAACATTATTATGTTTCTTTCTGTTTTTACTACTCATTTCGGTTGAATTCTAAGAAGACCCAGAAGTCATTACAACGAGTTCAGGGGGTGGGGGGGTCTAAATCATCCAAAATGGCAGACTGAAGAAGTTGAGAGTAACTTTACACAATATTGGTGTATACTATGTATTTTTATGTTTAGAGTACCACATTGTTAGCCTTGCAACATGCTAACATGTATTAAGTAATGATAGCAGGCGTTCTCGCACAGTTAGGATATATGGACTAGATTCAGTATGTTTTTGTACATTTTAAAATGGATAGATGCTAGATGCTAACTGGTCAAGACAGAGTTAATAAATTACAAATGTAAAATACACAGCTAAACAGCTTGTAGCAAAACTGTTAGCAGCACCTGTTGAAGCTTACTATTATCCATGTCAAGGGCAGAATTAGCTTAAAATCTAGTTTTAATGAGTCCTTAAAACTTTTGATTATGTAGAAACTGTTGTAAAAGCTGTCTGGTACATGAGGTGTGCTAATACAGTGTGTAACACCACATATTATACAATATAGCATAATCTTTCATTCCTTAAGCGTGGCATGGCACATTTTGCAATGTATTATTTGTTCCTTACAGAAGTTATTGAATCGTACAGGAAGTGAAGTAATGAGGAAGTGTTTTAAAGGGGTCATCGGATGCAAAATTCACTTTTGTTGTTGTTTGAACATAAATGCGTGTTGGAAGTGTGTGTACACATCCATCCTATAAAGATAAAAATCCACCCAGTGGATTTTAAAATCCCCTTTCTCAAATCAGGCTGTTCTGAGATTCCTGTCAGAATGACGTAGTTCTGCACAGGCCGCTCCCACGATAGTTGATTGACAAGTCCATCTTACCTTCAGACCAGCCCTGAGTGAGCTGTCCGCCATTGTGTTGACTCCGGTGCAGGGTAAGACAAGAATGTCTCCGATTAAGCGATTGAGGTCTTCTGTTGTTGGATGTAATAATGAACATAGCAGTCGTCATTTACTCCCGACATCTGAGCCGCTGAAGACGCAGAGGATTAACGTTACTTTCGTTTTGAAGGGAATGCGCCGATCCCCGATCTGCCTAAATGCGTCTATGTTTGTGCGAATCATTCTTGATCGAGCTTCATCTACAAAAGACGTGAGTATATGTTTTTTTTTTATGAATCTTTGCAAATCGCCTTTCCTAATATGTGCTAGTAAGCAAGTTTCGCGGCTAAAGTAAACAGTACTGCTCGTCGCCCCACAGAAGAGAGGGGCGGGGTCAGCAGAGCTCATTAGCATTTAAAGCAAAATGGACTAGAATGGCTTGCTAAAAACAGAGCTCATTTTGACAGGGTAAAAAGGGTGTTTTTTACATTACCAATGAGAAATTTTAACCAAAGTATATTATAGACTTTTCATTAAGACCCTAAAGAATCATATCAACTAATATAAAATGGGCATCCGATGACCCCTTTAAGACAGAGGACGCCGGGACTCTAACTGCCTGAAGTTGCACATTGTTATAAATGAGCTCAAGCAGGTCCATGCCCTTTAGTCCTTCCTGTCCATTTCGACAGCTGCTCCGACAGCCAGCAGTGGGGAAGAAAGACTAGGGCAATAGGACAACAAACACACACACACTCTTACACTTTTTCTATCCCTCTCTTTGTCACACACACAAATGTGCGAAGGTGGTCTCATTGGTGCAAATGCCACCTACCTATCTATCTATCTATCTGTCTAGATCATTTAAGGGAGTTAAATGTAAATAAATTTAATGGTATTAAACATGCAACTAAATCCCAAAACTTTAACTCTAACTTTGGCCCTATTTTTCACATTCTTCAATAAAGCACATTTTTCCATGGTAGACTAAAACAGCGAAGGATTTTGGATCTTACAAACATTTCAAACTGAATATCCGAGAGCTTTATAGATGCCAAGGGGACGTAAACCTCAGGGTTAATCTAACTCCAGCTGCTCAGGAACATCTTGCCTTCTTTGCTCGCTATGGAAACCAGGCCCTCCTCAGGGAGTTCCTTTGAGGTTCCTCAGAAAAACTGCAAGCAAACAGACCCTACCATTTCATGTTTCTCTCCTTTAAAACACCCTCTCACTTTCTTGAATGCGAAGAGACCTCTTACATTAATGTGTTTTGACGTACAAATTTGCTGTCAGCAGAATCTTCTCATCTCCTTTCTGTTTTACCCACATGAGCTCTTGCGTGAGGAACAGGTAGATGAGGAGCCGCATTAACATGCGAAGAGTGTGCGTAACCGAGCAACAGGCCTGAATGGGATGTGCTACTAATTAGTTTCTGCTCCTGTGAGGCTAATCGATTTTGAATTTGATGATGCTGTAAGATCAGCCAAGACACGATCAGCGGTCTTACATTAGATCAGGGTGATCAACCCTCTGGAACCACCGCCGTATCAAATTAGATTTCTTTTGTATCTCAATTGTTTATGCTAGCAATGCTAACAAAGCTGTTTCGAGGCTACTTATGTTTTAACCCTATAATACTTTATGTATGACACATAGTTTTCTAAGGACTCTGCACCATTACCATGATCAATACTTTCCTGAAAAATCTTTTGTATACAATCTCCTATGCCCCCTAAAGCATTACAAATTAAAATTATTACTATATTATTTCCAAATAAAATAAAGCGAGCTGGTCATGCCGGCATGGCTGTCGACCCCAGGGGGTAAAATTTAAATCTACATATTTTCTCATCTTATTCTTCTAGAATTATTTGAGCTATGCTATGCACATTAACTAAAAAAATAGTGTAATAACAGTTTTCACTCAGACATTGTTATAATTAATTACAAATAAATGGCAAGTAACACTGAATTACATGTAAAAAAAAATATTCTAATAATCTTTGTTTTATTTACATCTTTGGGGGACATTTTTTTATAGTGTAATTTCATAGCTCTTATATATGTTTCTAGTTCAATGATTTTTAGGAGAAACATCTGAGACAAAACTCCTTATTGCTTGGTCTTGTTTACAGTCCTTTTCTTTATGTTTCTCTCTTTCCCAGCATCTCCCACACCATGCTAATCTCTCTCTTTCTCTCTCTGCACTCGCTCAGGTGTAATACGGTCCACCTGTTATCCACAAAGCTTGGCCAAGCAGGAAACTCATGTTTTTCACAACAGATGCAAGCGCACACCAGACGCTGTCTTCCCCTCACCACTCTGAAACTCATTATTCTGCTTTTGAAACAGATGGAATCAAGTTTGTGAAGTGCTGAAAGTTATAAAGTGCTTCCTACGTGACTCAGTACTCATACTTTTGCAATAAGGCCTTTGAAGCTGTTCTGTATTGCGAATATAGGCCAGATAAATGGCTTTGAAAGACACGATGTGGAAAAAAGACACTACATTATGTATTTTAGCACACCAATGCTTCACTGACCAATGAACATCCAGGATCAATAGCTGGATCAGTTTGATAATAGAATACTGCACTCTACCTTGGTGTCTTGGGACTTAGCTTGCTAATTTTCCCTCTGCTTCATGATAAACTTCATAATTAATTTTCTGCATGCACAACGCTCATTGTGTCTTGGCACCTCCAAGTTGAGACTGAATAAGAATGGTTTAAGTAACATGTTTAATTGATGGTGCCAAATTGTAATGAATCAAGCCAAAAACTGGAATGAGACCCTCAGCCATAATTGCTACTTTCCTCTACGGTGCAGCACTAATCTGAGGCAGGGTGATTCTCTCAGGAAACAATGCCATGTATCGCCTTTGCATTTTAGGAGTACTTATTATAGAAAGAATATACTTAAGTGATAACTGAATGTAATGTTTTCAGACACTTAATTGCATGTTAAAATTCTCCCAAAAATGAAAATCTGCTGAAAATGTACTCACCTTCAGGCCATCCAAATGTAGATTAGTTTGTTTCTTTATCAGAACAGATTTGAAGAAATGTAGCATTAAATCACTTGCTCACCGATGGATCCTCTTAAGTGAATGGGTGCCGTCAGTATGAGAGTCAACTGATAGAAAAACCGCAATAATCCACACAACTCCTGCGTGTTGTGCAGGAGTCCCATCAAGGCATTTAACTTTAACATTTTATGCATAATATCGCTTCCTCCAGTGAAAACGTCCATCCTCTGTTGCCCACCAGCATATTTGTTTAGAACTATTTCAGATTTTTTTTTGCTTGTAAACAGTGCTTGATCTGTGCATATTTCTCTCGGGAATCAGCTGAGATGACTCTTACTGGAGAAAGCAATATTATGGATAAAGGACTCATATTTTAGTCGAAAGCAATGATTTGAAGTCAAAAATGTCTTGATGAATTTGTTTTTTTAAAAACATGAAGACATTAATCTGGACTGGTGTGGATTACTTGTGGATTATTGTGATGTTTTTATTAGCTTTATTAGCTGTGTTTTTATTAGTTTGGACTCTCATTCTGACGACACCCATTAACTGCAGAGGATCCATTGGTGAGCAAGTGATGTAATGCTAAATTTCTCCAAATCTGTTCTGATGAAGTAACAAACTCATCTATATCTTGGATGGCCTGTGAACACAAACATTTTTGGATCACATGGTTCAAACAATCTGTCAGTATTCCAGTATGTTTACATTTGTGTCAGCTTTGTCATGCTCATTAGCAGAAATTGTGAGGGAATATATATATATATATAGTTCTGGCATGAAACTCTAGATGGCGCAGTCCGATAGGTCTAACTCAATCTGACCTAATGACATCATTATCACATGGCACAGTTGATTGGTTCTCTCCTGTATCGGTAGCCAATGAGCTCGCTGCTCAACATTCAAATATTTGACTATTGTTTGCTGTAGCAGTTGCAGCTTTCTTCAGAAATCCTCCACCTTCCCCAGCTCCACCTGTATAGGTCTGCTACGAGGTGATTCACGTATGCTATATTATACTAAACTTTAACCCTTAAAGTAATGTATCAGGTATGACACAAAACACTGTGAAAGGAAACATCAGGGGTTATTTTATTTTTCATTATAATGTGTTAAGGGTATGAATTTTAAATTACAGTGACAAGGTTGAAATAATGTTGCATTTCACGGTTAGTAATGATAAATAACTTACTTTGCAAAAACGGTGACTACATAATAGGTTTAGAAATGGGGTCCAAACCTCAATATGACGTAATTTTTTTAAGTCAAGTTTTGTTCAGAATCAATTTCCATGTGATCAAAGACAAATATCAGTCTCTGTTTGACACAGACAGGCTTCAAAAACCTCTGTGAAACATAATTTCTACACACAAAGTCAGAACTACATCCCCTGAAGGACAGGACACTCTACTGTGCCACATCTCTACAGCGTCTGACAAATCAAAGCATGTCACATCAGTCCAAAACCCATCGGGAGCCAAACCCAGCATGGAATACATATTTAATCAGCTGATATGTGAGTGGCCTAAAGGGTTGTCCCAGTGACAAACTGCAGGCACAAGAGAGCTCATTTATCTCACACAGATCGAGGGAATTGAAAGAAATACTGGAGTGCATCACACATAATTTTTTTACATCAGTCCACCGGCCTTATGACCTGACCTTGGAGAGTATTTCTCAAATTAAAAACAAACGAGACTGGACTGAATTCTTTGTTGCTGCAATAGAGCGTAACAGTGACCACTCACTTTTTCAACGACCTTACTTAGTATTATTCTCATTAATTTTCTCCATAAGGTGTTAAGAAAATTCAGTAAAGAGTTTCAAGCACTGAAGCAGCCAGCAAGCTCTGAGACATTTGATCTGAAGCAAAAGCATTTGGAAATTATTGTTTGGAATTATTGTTATTATTATTATTATGTAGATGATTATAAGTTTTAAAACAATATAATCAACATTTTTATATTTATTTTAAAATAATAATACATTTTATTGACTTAGTCAAAAGTATAAAACAATATATTCACAATGCTAATGTTTAATGAAAATTTACATAAATATAAAAATATTTCAATATTTAAAAACACAAATAATTTTTTTTACTTAAAAAGTACAGATTATAAAAAACAATATTTCATTTTTTTAGATTTATAAAATGTATTTTGCCAAATTCATACAAGTTTAAAAACAATATTTCAAAAATATATTTAGCCTAAAATAAAATTGTACTTGATCATATTCTATTGGCCTTACAGTCATGATTTCAAAATATTCAGATATCAAAGTAGTTTGAAAGTGTAGGGAAATCAAATCAATTACATAATTCACATTGCTTCATGGAAGTCTATGGATTTCTTTTGCCACAATTTTTGTTTACTTAATAACAACAACTTCTGATTGGTCCATTTTTCTTATGATTAGTTTAGTTTGAGAATTTGGTGATTAAATAACACTCTTAAAACTATTAATGCTTAACAATAAGGTTCTGTATATTAACAAGGACATAATTCATTTTATTTCAAGCAAATAACAATAAATCCATAAAATATCTTGTTTATTAGGTGTTTTTGGGGCTGGAGAATTTGATTTCTCCGTTTACCCCACAACCTGATTGCATTATTCTTAGGGCGTAAAAAATAATCTTTTTCCAACTCAAAAGGATGTTTTCCCATCATTTTCAGTTTTCCAGGTGCATTTCTTTTCATACCATTGTAACCGAGCATTTGCATGTGCTGTGTAATTATGGAAATGAGCTTTGTCGGGCCAACTCAGCGAGCACGATCTGGACACCTTGTGAAATTGGAAATGAGTTAGCGTCGCTTGCCTGCCACAGATTTAGAAGACAGGAGTTCAGATTCAAAAGGATGCTTAAAAATTTTTTTTTTTTAAAAACACGAGGGGAGATGCTTGTTGGGCTTTATGGCACTGAAATAGCCTACCTGAAATACATTTGTGATTATGAAAAGGTCAGAGCTGTTAAATGTGAACCATTTCTCCTGAATTGAAACTTCTTAAATACAACAATAAATAAAAATTGACACCATTTATTTGCTCAAATGTCTCTGGGCTTAGTGTGCACAATCACTCATTGTGTAATATCGTTAAGATAGGCTATGTTCATAATTTGTAAATGTACCAAGAAGGTACAGTGGTATCGCATCAGATGGCAACACAATGATTTGAAATGTTTACCATATTAATTACCATATTAATGTGGCATAGTATTTACAAAGTACTTCAAATAATCATGGTGTGAGTACAAAAATATGGTATTACCATGTTAAATGAGGGGGGGGGGACCATGGTATTTTCATGGTATATTACTAAAACAAAAAATGGCTTTGTGGTGCCTGTCTACTGATATTGTAGAATCTGGATGGATGGATGGATGGCATGTGTCCAGAAAAACATGGTAATACCATGGTATATGACCCCAAAAAATCATGGTGTAGCCTATGTCTAAAAATGTGGTTTACTTTTTGGTAGGCTAGTGTTCTTTTCCACCTAAATAAACCTTTAATGGATACAATTAAAGGTAGGGTAGGCAATTTCGGAAAGGCTAGCAACAGCAAGCTAGCATTGAAAGCAAGATCCCACCTTCCCTGCATAATCACTCTGCAAAGCCACACCTCCTCCAAAACACATGAACGCACTCAGGCAGACAAGAGGCTAATCAGCGACTCAATGAGACAGTGTTGGTGGAGAGTTGAATGCAACGCTGTAAGATTACCTCATGTCTCATTTACTGGTGAGAAAACATTACAGTACAAAAGCACATAATATTACAATAATAACAAATTCCATTCTCACTCTCTGCAACTGACCTATCGGTAAGCCCCTCCCCTTGAATGCAGATGAGCCAATGGCAGTTGAGTATCAGTTGCACAGGGACATCTTTAGGTTTCAGTGCCATAGAGAAAAATTGGAAGATCCAAAGCTCTCATCGGTTTGATGGTGTTTAGGCTACAAAAATGGTAAAAGGATGTGCCTGGGGTATTTGTAACACTGATTCCAGGTATCCTGAGAGGATGGTGCCATTATGTGGCAGACTAGTGCATGATTGTTCATCTGTGGTACGCAGCAGGTTCACATGGTGTAGTAATCCAATGATGTGGGCGTAGTAACCTCGTTCCCTAAGGATTCAACGCCAATCCCAATGAAGACAAAATATTCATTGTCTGGTTGTCATACACTCATTAAGAGAAGTTAAGTTAGTGAGTCCATGCTAATGTACAAACCTAAATAGCTAACTGTTCTCACGTCATATACAGTGTAGGTCAAAAACACATAAACGAAGGTCTACATTTCAGAGCCCCTCCATATTAAACTGCTTAAATGTACATTTATAATCTTACCCTGCGGTACATGAACAGTGTTGATCCTGGATGTTGTCATCTGCGATCGTGACGACCGTAACATGAGGCTTCTCCCGCTTGCATTGTGTTCTGTAAACCCTTGCTTCCAAATTAATCTTGTTACCCACCATATTTATTTTAAGATCTTTTATATATCCCTCCATGGCATATTTATGTCACACTTGAATGCTCCTCAACGAGAGGTGGTCCTTCTGTGTCCAAAATTTTTAAAAAACATCTTGGGACAAGGTTTTCACACTGACAGCTGTCATTGTAAGACAGTTAGCAACTTGCTTGTTTGTCTGAGTTAGCAACAGTAACTAAGGGGGGCGGGGCTTACCGATAGATCAATAGCATAATGGAACACTCTGATGACATATGTCTGTGCGAACAAGGTGCGCAGAGGTATGCAAATGCATTACATTGACAGGCAGATAGGATACTCAACCAGTATAACAAAATATGTTTTTGAACCAAATCACCTAGCCTTCCTTCATCAAGTCCCGCCATTCATCATTTACCATTGAATATTCCTTTTTACCACAAAATACATCATCATGCAGAAGTTAAATGTTTAATGTTTAAAGTTTAATGATGTCTAATATAAGTGCATCCACTTAAGTAACTGGTTTTCATTCAGTTGTACCGTTAATGTTTGCACCTTTCACTGAGAATGAATCCATACCCACAAAGAGGAGCAGAAGAAGGAGCTATTGATTTATTCTTCCAACTGTTAGCCGTCCGCTGCACTCTGCGGTATGAGGAGATGTTAATTAAAGGGCTTTACTTCAACAGCGAGGGCAAGTCGAGCTCTCGCACTCTCTCTTTCATATTAACTTTCCATTCCGAGTCCGTTTCTTCCACCTGCACATCATTCACCTTCAGCACTTCCTCACTGGACTGTCCGAACAGGAATATAAATAAGATGGACCTGACTCCCTCAGGAAACGTTTCGTCTGTTTTATTGCAAGATTGGGTACTAAACTAGGCTGTTTACTCACCTTTCATTGCTGCTATAGGAGACAAACGGGTGTTAATGACTCACAGGATGCTGGGTATTGAACTCGGAGAAAGGAAATTTAAATTAGTCTCCTACCTCAGGCTGTGTGTAAATGTGTGTGTGTGTGTTCACGAAACCGTTACTCCTCACAAACTGCTGACAAGCAGCTGTGTTTATGTGTATACTGTAGAGGGTTGTCATACAGACAACACATTATGAAAGGTGTAGAAAGCGATTATTGGGGGGGAAAAAAAATATGCATCAAGTAACCCACGTGTTGAAGTTATGAGCCAAACACAGTTTGGCATTTACACTAATAGGATTGTTTAAAGGTGCACTCTGTAATTTTCTCCCCAATAACAGTTTTATACATTGACATTAAAATAGGCCTACATTAAAAATGTAGAAATTCTCTTTTTTAAAACTCACATTTAAATTTTTTAAACATTTCATACATAATTACATACATTAATTCAAAAATACCATTTGTTTGTCGTGTATAACTTTAATCAAGAAACAATTTGTACCTAAAAAGAACATAAAACCATGTTTTTGTTTTATCTTTTTTTTCCCCAAAAGTAGCCTACCACTCGTTTCTTAATATGTAAAATGTAATGAACATTGAAAACTATTTTAAATTTATATTTTAAACCCAGATAGCACACTTACGTCTGCAAGATGTCTGTTAAAGATCGCTTCATCTGGAAAGCATCTGCCGTGTACAAACATCTGATAGACGGCTTTATTAAGATGTCAGTTTTACATACACTCTAAATCATAAACATCTTAAAAGACATTTTTCTAAACGTCTATTTGACATTTGATAGGAAACGTACTATTGCAGATGAGCAAACACTAAAAAAATATGTCTTGCTGATGTAAATGCAGACGTCAACTAGACATCTCCGCGAAGATTTTCGTAAATATTTTTACAATCATACTCCATGTATAATCACAGTATATCAGTAGTCTAATAAAAGCGTATTTATTTTACATTCATTGCATCTGAAATCAAGCTTCTCTATAAAGAATGAGAATGTGACGTAACGCCGCTTCGAGTTCTGGGAAACTGCTGTTTATCCGCCATACTTGCAGGATAGCGCTGGCTTTCCGCTATTGAGTTTAGGGCAGTATTTGATTGTTTGTCGTGATTGTGAAAAATGTCACCAGTGTATGTCATTCATACTGCATCGATAATTGCAATAGTAACTCAGATCATCGTACTCCTCATTCTCTATTATATAGTAGGCAAAAAACAGCATGGCAAAAGAGTATGTCCAAATACATAGTATCCGAAAAACAGTTGGCGAAAAGTACCCAGATGACTTACTACTTCCGATGCGATTCTGAAGTGTGCATTGGATGGACACTTTAAAATCCCACGAGACCACGGGAGAGGATTAGTGAATGGCAGTGAAGCAATAGGTGCATCTGACTTCATGCAGCACTGTGCAGATCGATCGCAATCTGACTTTAAGCAGTGCATGCCGGTTAGTAATTTTGTCCGACTTGAGACGGCGCCGACGCCACGTCATGGTCACGTGTGGCACTTTTTTTTTTTACTGTAGTCGCAATGTTATATTGAGTCACGTTTATCATAAAACACTGATGAAAGCATATATTCCCCCACTTTATTAGTATTTAAATAGTATACATTTACGTTGAACTTTATTCTTGAACAGATGGCGATGTATTAAACTGGCGATGTATTAAACTGGTTGCTACAAAACTGATTCCTTTAGGTATTGCATTTCACACCATTTAAACCACAAATCTAATCAGGTCCACATTATTTTGAGACCTTCAATGTGTACTAGTTTTTTTTTTTTTTCATCTTTAAAAAGGCATACTCCTTTAGCCAATCAGCATCAAGCATTCACCCGTATCCTGGCAACCATGAGGAATGTTTCCCTGCATCCCGCTGTGTGGCCTTGCCACATCTCCGTGGATACGCACAAGCTCTCAGTGTCAGCTGCCCATTGTGATGTGTAATGCATTGCTGGAACATTTAGGCCCAATTAACCTAGTTTTGCAATGGATGCCTTTGACAGACAATCATGTCATCAGAATGGTGATCATTGCCTTTGATCATTAACAGGAATGCGAACTTATTAAAAGGAAGGGTGTCGCATGACAGGAATACGTTTCAGAAAGAGCAAATGATAGGGCTTTTGTTTGTCTTGTGTGAAAGAAAACAAGAATTTGGGGTGTTTGTTTGGTTGGTTGATCCATTTCCACTGATCCAACGGTTTATTATTTCTGCCACTTGTTTTGCATCTGCACTTGAATTTCTGTCACAATCTGTGGTCTATGAGAAGCGAAGGGTGTGACATAAACAGAAAAGAGCTTTGGAGGCTCATCCTCCTTTGCACCTCGAGACATTTTACTCCTCAGAGAATCCTCACGCTTTTAAGCCACCAACATGGAAAGACTCCATTAGATGAAGAAAATGGATCAAATTCCTTTTTCTAAAACTTAAAGCTTAATATTTCAAAAGAAGACACCTTTAAAATGACTCAGTTCATTTATTCTTTAAAAAATAAAATAAAATTAAAAAGAGCCATTTCATTCTTTCTCATAGAAGTTCGGCTTTAAGTTTATCTCCCGAAAACATGTCCACATTACATTTTCATGCCAATTAAGAATAATTTGTCACATTCTGATATTCAAAAGCTGTCCTGACATTTTACAATTTTTTTTTTTTTTTTTTTTTTTTTTTTTTTTTTTTAAAAAAAATTTTTTTTTTTTTTTTTTTTTTTTTTAAGTAAGAATTTCTGCTTGCTTTCTTTTGATTTCAGAGTAAAACTTGGTTTGGACATGTTCTTGATCCTGTATTTTAAGAAAACTTAACATAACACGCTGCCATCTAACTTCAAAGAACGTGCAATGAAGATGAAGGAAAAATGTTAATAGGACTCAAGGGAATATTTGTCAATTTGCTCTGTTTCTAGCCGTAACAAATCCTGTCACTGACACTTGACATGATAACTGTAGACATCACAATCAATGAAATCAAGCACATCAGAGTCCTCGACACCTGTGAAAAGACCTAAATATTTACTGCAGGGGCTCCAGCTGCTCAGGCTGTGGTTGTGCCCTTAATTTAGTTTCATTTGAGTAATTTAAAATACTTCACTGTCATCTACTGCATTCAACAAACTTCTAAATAAGGATTTTTTTTTTTTTTTTTTTTTTTTTTTCATGCAATCATTTCCTGGGTTTAATTAGTCATGTATAAAATGAATCTAACAAATGTTAATTAAAATATTAAGTATTTTAAATGCCAACTACAAGATACTGCATCTGGAATTTCAACCAAGATTAAAGCAATTTTTCAACGAAAAATACAATAATTTACTCACACACTTGTCGCTCCTGTATGACATTCCTGTTCTTTTGTGGAAAAACAAAAGGACATTTATTTGAAGACTAGTTCTAGTTGCTCTTTTATAAAATGCGCACTGATTACAAGCTTCAAAAGCAACATAAAAGTATCATACAATTCTCTGTGTGATTCATACGCTATTTATAAATACCTTCTGAAGCCATATGATAGCTTTGTGTGAGGAGCAGACTGAAATTAGTATTTAAGACATTATTGTGAACAGGTGTTTTGCATCATAGCTGCTACTATATTGTGCAATTTAGCACAGCTGGAATGCTTTATCAATCAATCAACATCCATGACTGGACCTACCCATTTTTTCATAGGTTATAGCATTTGTTGTTGTGATTTGATGTTTGCGCTGCATTTATGTCTTTATTGACTCTAGTCATCATGCTTTTCTTCTTTAATTATGATTGTAATAAAACAGTCTTGATTTTATAGTGCCCATTCAACTTTCTGCAAGCTTATAATTAATTTAGCAATTAAAATAGACTCTTAAGGATCGGATTACCGAGGACTCAGATAGGCTATAGCTTAGTCCTTCCAGTTCAGGAAACAGCGTTTCCGCAGCGCCACTAACCAGAATGGTTACACACACTACTACACCGTCATTTAACCACACTACACTACACTACACTACACTACACTACACTACACTACACTACACTACACTAATGCAAATAAATAAAAATAATAACTTACGTCGAAGGACGTAACAGTATCTTGTTTCAACCGTGGAAAGATGTCAATACACAGCATTTTTCAATGAAAAATGAAAAACGACATTTACCTATTCTCCTGTATGGTTTGTTTGTCGGATAAAATGACAGGTTTGGCGTTATGATTGGTCAGATCGGCTGTCAATCAAACTCCCAGCGAAGGGTCAATTGTGACGTCGCAATCATGAGAAATCGTTGCGATAACAAGAAATGATATCGCAATGGTCAGATATAAAGTTGCACTTAAGAAATTTGCAATAATAAGAAATAGTTAATAGTTGCAATAAGAATAGAGTGATAACTTGAAGTCAGACAAAGTTCACAGTTATGAAAAATAGTCGCAATAAAGAGAGAACTGACCAACTTTAAATTTACTGCTGCTTTATTGAATCCATGGGAACAACATGGGACAGCATGTTTAATTTGTTTTCTTGCTAAATATACTAAGACAATGTGAGAATTATAACTTTTCAAACAGTTACTCTCAAACATCTCAAATAGCTAGCACAAAAACAAGTTATAAATGTGACAAAACTCTAAAACACCAGAATATTTATGTATAAATACATACATTCACTTTTTCCCTACATGCTGTTCCAAAAAACAGCACAAAATCTCCTTGACATGTACAGGACGTATAAGAAATGATTATTATGTTTTAAAACCAACAAAAAAGCTTTTAGAACATAAAACATAAAAGAACACAAAAGTCTAAAAATGAAAAATTGTAGGTACAAAAAATATAAATGTAAAACAAAAAATCATCAGTCATAAAATCACGCTATGATCTGTTCATTTATTAATCTGACTGCATTTGTTTCTTGACAGAAACACTGAATGAGTGACTCACAATTGAAACTAAAGCAACACTGCAATTTAATACCTAGTACATGGTGCGATATCTGGTCATACAAATGCAAACTTGCAAAAGCTTGAAGGGACAAAACACAGTCTGAACTTACCATCTCAACACACCATATGCTCCTTCCTCTCACGTAACCAGTTTGTAGTGTTTCGTGTTTCTAGTAAGACTAATTCTTCTTTCTGTGCAAAGCAACTGACACAACAAATCAGTGGAATAAAATCACAAATATGGAATGCTTGAGCAATTGGCAATGAAATACAGAACATCCAGACCAAGACAAACATGGATAAATCTGATGTCACAAAATAGACCTTCGTTTTCAGTAACGAACAAAGATGTAAATCTGTTTTTTTATGAAAAGAATTGTTCTTGAAAAATGCGTGATCGTAAAAAGTGATCGTAAAAATTTCCTTTGTGCCATCCGGTATAAAAAATATAGATATCACAAAGAAGAAAACTGATAAAAACGCCTTCAGAAATAAAAAAAAATAGCTACACTTTAAACACTCTGTGTTTTGGCTTTATTGGCTTTCCGCATGCCCTTATATGGACGTGGACAGGTACAGGAAGTCCTCACGGCTATTGAATTGAGGTAAACTCACAGCTGACGGTGACGTAGAAAAGTGTGTGTCTGTTAAAAGTTCTGAGGTGATGTCGAAACTTAATTGTGAGGAGATGGAGCTAAATGGCACAGTCATCCTGAGGGGCGGAGCTAAAGGCGGAGCTTCGAAGCAAGTCGAGGCAATTGACAAGGATAAGGGTGCCGGTGAGGTGCTTCCAGCGTTTGGTGATTGGATTCTTCATTCGGTCCAGGCCCATGTGCAGTTCATGGATGACATCGCGGTAACTGTCGCCAATCTGAGCGGCCCACGTCAACAGGAAGTCGTAGGCTGGTTTCCACATGGCCTGAAATGATAAGATAAATGGAGATTATATCATCTGATCGAATTCACGAATGTGAACTCTACTCTTCTATATTGAAAAGGAGGTTTTGTGTCCTCACCTCACTGTCCACCATCCCAGTTTTGTCTCTGTGTGGAGCCTCATAGGCCTCCATTTGTTGCTTGGATACGTGGGCGAGTTTTTCGGCGAGCTCCCTCCAGCGAGGTGCCACTTCCACTGCAGTCGTCAGCAACACGAAGTCCATAATGAGTCGGGCCACCAAACCCTGACAATCGATCTTCAAAAGAGCCTGAGTAAGAGATAAAAATATTAGCTTAATATTCCAGAATGATAGTTACTGATGCTGTACAAGGATTTAAAGCATCTACATAGTAACAAAAAAGGCCAAAAACTTACATTTGTGGGACAAAAATTTCATCTTTATGAGCTTTACACAAAGGTTGAAATGTTGCACTGCAATTTCACTAATATTTTAAGTCACACTTGACCTGAAATGCTTGCGTTCTTTTAATTTAACATGACTGGAGATCTTTCTAGCACCATAATACACAATAATGTATTGACTCAAATAGGCCTGATTTTTTATCATGAACTGAATTTCTATATAACATGAAGCCTTTTTTACATGTGTGCCAGACTTGCCATTCATTTATTAGGAATAATTGTATAT
This sequence comes from Sinocyclocheilus rhinocerous, assembly GCF_001515625.1. Taxonomy (NCBI): domain Eukaryota; kingdom Metazoa; phylum Chordata; class Actinopteri; order Cypriniformes; family Cyprinidae; genus Sinocyclocheilus; species Sinocyclocheilus rhinocerous. The sequence goes on from NW_015629570.1 coordinate 234,378, forward strand.
TTTTGTTTATGACCTTCAAAATCTCAGGTTTTATTCTGTGATGAATAGAAAGTTCAAAAGAAATCTTTTTTAACATTATAAATGTCTTTTGATCTGTCACTTTTGATCAAATTAATGCATCTTTGCAGAATAAAAGTATACTTATATTTCTTAAAAAAACAAAACAAAAAAAAAACATACTGACCCCAAACTTTTAAACAGTATTAGTTTATTTTACTGTATAAACTATATTCATTTTATTGTTTTATAATATTTTATATTATAAGTATATATACATTATTTTTTTATATATACAGTGGAGATCAATATTAGAGAATAATCTATAAATACTTGATTTTTTCTAAAATATTGTTTATCTTCAATCAAATTTTAAAGGAATATTAGCTGTAGGGTATATCACTACTAACGTGTTTGACAAAATATCCAACGCATTTTAACAAAAACCTTTATTTTAAACTCAGTGATTAAAAGTAGAGAACAGTAACAACTGTAGCATGAAAGAAGATTACAACTAAAATTTTGGAAGGTTCCAGCTATCAGAAATTAGTAGGATGTGTAGAGGCCCCTGCTTTGAATGACTTTAGCACATCTGCGGCCACAGGACATTACTGGTTTCTCAGATTGCGCTCGTGTGATCTTGGCCCTCTTCTTCCACTCTCTTCCAGTCTGGTAACTGTAATGAGGTTCTTAGCCATAACTTTGTTGCCAAGGATTTTCCAGAGGTTTTAAAGGGGTCATATGATGCTGCTAAAAAGAACATTATTTTGTGTATTTGGTGTAATGAAATGTGTTTATGTGGTTTAAGGTTAAAAAAACACATTATTTTCCACATACTGTACATTATTGTTTCTCCTCTATGCCCCGCCTTTTTGAAACGCGTCTTGTGAAGGGAACATTGTCTTGCGTGAAAATTGCAGGCTGATTGGGAGATGCTTGCAGGGAAGGAACTGCATGTTGCTGAAGGAGGTTCTGATAAACATTTGCATTCACCTGCCATGTATCTGTACAAGAGGCCCAACTCCTGCTGCAGAAAACATCCCCAAACGATGACACTTCCTCCTCCACCTTTCACTGACTTCTTTACGCACTCTGGGCTCAGTCTTTTAACAGTTTGACACAGAACAAAATGTTTCCCATCTGACCCAAATAAATGAAACTTGCTCTCATCACTAAAGTGAACTTTGGACCAGTTCTCCTCTCTCCACACAAAATGCTCCTCAGCAAAGGTGAGTCTAGCCTTTTGATTCTTTCTGCTGATGAGAGGTTTGGTCACTGTAGAGTGTGCTTTCAGTCCGACTTCTCTTAAATGTGCCAAGACAGATCCTTACCCTGTTCAGCGCTGAACTGGTGAGCAATTCCATCTGCAGTGTTGAACCAATTCCCCATTGAGAGTCTCTGCATTATCCTGTCTTCTCGTGCATTTGTCTTACGTGGACGACAAGCCTTTTTGGGGGACTTGAATGAATGAGTGTCATTGTAAAGCTACAATATTCAATAAAATCACAGATTTGGAATGACCAGCTTCTCTTGCAGTGACTGAGAGGGTGTTGGCCCTTTAACTCCCTTTGGCCTTCATCTAGACAACTTCCTGTCGCAGGGTTTCAGTCACCTTAGAGCGCCCCGCCATCTTGCAATCTCAGTAAAAATTAAAGGAATGCTGCCAGTTAAATAGGGTTTGTCATATAATTAAGGAAATTAGCACCAGGTGCCAGATTAACACCAATAAATTGGAGGTACCTGTAAGTGTCCTATAATTTTGATAATTTTTTTACACTGCGCTTCAGAATATAATTAATTTATGAAATAAAAAAATAAAAAAATAAACTGCCCTTCTACTCCTGTTAGGATAACTTCAAATAGAACTAAGCAGTGACTTTGAGTGAAATTTAGGAAATTGAAGGTTGTTCTTTAATTTAGATCTCCACTGTAAATAATATAATGTGACACTAAGGACCTCATATATTCATGCAAAACAGCTTAAACATCTCTCAGCACACACACCCGAAAGTGAGCTAACCTCCCTTAGGAGTGAAATCTGATTGATATCAAGTCAATTGTGTTTTAAAATAGATGTCCAGATGTGGCAGGAGAACAACAATACATCCAGTCATGAAACAAGAATGGATAAGGTATGTAAAAATATAAAATAATGCAAGGTCAGGAATTTGTAGTCTTCTCTCTGTGGCCTCCACGAATGAGTGACTGAACCCTTCAAAGAACCCGACCGACCAGGTTTCCTGCCACACACACACACAGACACAGCCATGTTTGGAATGAGAAGGGACCCCTGGGGTCCGGCAGAATGAAGCGGTAATCCCCGCTCTCCTTCATGCTTGTTGCCGAAGAAGGGAAGAAAGGAAAGAAAAGCACAACTAGAGCCGTGGGAGAACTTCAGCCAAATGATAAGATGTATACAATCATGAGAACAGCCTCCCTGTTGGGTAAATAAAGTCAATGACTTCCTTTTCATTGCTTTATGAGACACTGTACATGTATAAGTGAGATGAGGGAGGAGGAAACTTCCAGAACAGGAGAGTATCGCTTCAAAAGCATGATAAAGCTGTGAGGCGACTTCTGATTAATTCCACTGCAGCACTGAGAGTTCTTTTGTTTAAGGAACGCATAAATATTCTTTACTGCAACTTCAGAATGCTTCTGTAAATCTAAACCTAAATGACAGGCACTTTAGTTTGAGGGGGGAAAAAGCCAAGAAAATGCCCACAGAAGCACTTAACGATGCAAAAAACAGGATTTTTTTAATAAACACCACAATATAGTTAAATATATTTAACGTTATAAAATAAATCTATATATGTATATTAAAATACATATAAACAAATATTATAAATTATTTTTTATTATATTTCTTTACAAAAGCATTCATAGTCATCAATATAATATATGTTTAAAATATAATTGCATCTAATTTATAAAAGTGTGTGTGTATATATATATATATATATATATACATATATAATATAATTATTATTATTATTTTAATATATATATTCTCTTGTGATGGCAGCCACATATTTGCTGTGACAGTATCTGACAGCACAGGATGCAAATAGTCTTTTGTATGAATGCGGTAATGCTTTTCTGGAAAAGCAATTTCCATCTTTTCTTTTCCTTTTTTCCAGAGCTTTTCTCAATTTTTCTTTCTCTATCTGTCTTTCAGCACGCTTTCATTTTATTGCAGCCAATCCATGCCTGATCTTCCAGGCAAAGGCCCTCGCTGCGTTCTCGGCCAAGAGAAGACTCTTGTTGAAAGCATCCAAGAGGTCTGCTGAATCCTGACATTTGGGATGAGATGGCAAAATGTCACAGTCATTAGAGGGAAAAATAAGTTCGGCCAAACAGCCCCGGGTAATTTTCTTTCTTGCCAAATGGCTTTGTAATGTATTATTGTTGGAAGTCTCGCAAGAAATGTACAGCGTTGCATTACTGCTCCAAACAACACCTTCAGCTAACCTTTAATCAATGACTGATGAGTCGTTCAGATAATTACTTGCAAAGATCTCAAATATCCATTTGTATTTATGTAACCTCTACAACATATATTGTAAACCTTTCTAAACAGATTGCTTCAAATTTAAGGGCTGTATGTTTTTGATTCTTTAAGAGTCATTTAATGGGAACCAGAGCATACAGGCCACACAGCACTTTGTTTTGATTCACTAAAAGTAACCAGCTCATAAGAGTCATTCGATTCATTAAAAAAAGAATCAGCTCATAAGTCTAAACTGTATGTTTTTGATTTGCTATAACTGGTTCATAAGACTCATTTATTCAGGAATCAGACTACACTGGTCACACTTTATTTATTTTTTAAACTACTAAAAAAACTGGTTTGTTTTCATTGGTCGCATTATATGTCTTTGGTTCTCTAAAAATAATCACCTCATAAAAGTAATTCCTTCTGGAATCGGACTACACCAGTTGTGCTTTTTGTTTTGATTCACTGAAAACAACAAAAGAGTCATTAGTTTTGAAAACACACTAGAGTGGTTGCAAACTGTATGTTTTATTTGATTTGCTAAAAAAATAATAGGCCTGGGCGATAAAACGGTATCGATATTTATCGACGGTATACACCTTCTTCGATAACGATATAAAAAATGTTCGATATAGTGCACGATATAGGCACGTGCTATGAGTGACGCAGACAGCACACACAAACACGAACACATGCTGAATTGAGTGCTGTGGAGTGCGAGGGAGCGTCATCAGTGGCGCACGAGATGCGGTGATAATGATGTAAGTGACGTTGTTGCATTTTAATGTTTTGTTAGTCTAGCCCACGAGATGCGCCGCTGCTGTATTATGCATTCAAAATATTAGAGAAATATAGAAGCTCAATGCGGAGAAGATCTTGATTAGGTGAAAACCGAAACCAAGCCATTCACGCTGATGCATATTCAGCGCATTTTTAGACGGACAAATATGACTGCTGCCCTCGCTTCTCACACAAGAGATGTAACCGTGCAAAGTTAAAACAGTTTAAACTTTTAGAAAACATGTCGCGAACTTGTGGAGGTTTATTCCTTTTCACTGCGTCTCTTATGTTTTTAAATGCAATCTCCGTGATGGGCGATTCAGCTCTTTGTATTAAGCAATGCATAAATACATGATGCTGTTTTGTTCATAATTGTTTATGCAATTTACGAAATTATAATTGATTTATATGTGTTAATTTAGATGTAATGCACGTTTTTTTATAGACAGTTATTTCCCTGCGTTGACATCCAAGAGGTCTGCTGAATCCTGACATTTGGGATGAGATGGCAAAATGTCACAGTCATTAGAGGGAAAAATAAGTTCGGCCAAACAGCCCCGGGTAATTTTCTTTCTTGCCAAATGGCTTTGTAATGTATTATTGTTGGAAGTCTCGCAAGAAATGTACAGCGTTGCATTACTGCTCCAAACAACACCTTCAGCTAACCTTTAATAAATGACTGATGAGTCGTTCAGATAATTACTTGCAAAGATCTCAAATATCCATTTGTATTTATGTAACCTCTACAACATATATTGTAAACCTTTCTAAACAGATTGCTTCAAATTTAAGGGCTGTATGTTTTTGATTCTTTAAGAGTCATTTAATGGGAACCAGAGCATACAGGCCACACAGCACTTTGTTTTGATTCACTAAAAGTAACCAGCTCATAAGAGTCATTCGATTCATTAAAAAAAGAATCAGCTCATAAGTCTAAACTGTATGTTTTTGATTTGCTATAACTGGTTCATAAGACTCATTTATTCAGGAATCAGACTACACTGGTCACACTTTATTTATTTTTTAAACTACTAAAAAAACTGGTTTGTTTTCATTGGTCGCATTATATGTCTTTGGTTCTCTAAAAATAATCACCTCATAAAAGTAATTCCTTCTGGAATCGGACTACACCAGTTGTGCTTTTTGTTTTGATTCACTGAAAACAACAAAGGAGTCATTAGTTTTGAAAACACACTAGAGTGGTTGCAAACTGTATGTTTTATTTTATTTGCTAAAAAAATAATAGGCCTGGGCGATAAAACGATATAGTGCACGATATAGGCACGTGCTATGAGTGACGCAGACAGCACACACAAACAAGAACACATGCTGAGTTGAGTGCTGTGGAGTGCGAGGGAGCGTCATCAGTGGCGCACGAGATGCGGTGATAATGATGTAAGTGACGTTGTTGCATTTTAATGTTTTGTTAGTCTAGCCCACGAGATGCGCCGCTGCTGTACTATGCATTCAAAATATTAGAGAAATATAGAAGCTCAATGCGGAGAAGATCTTGATTAGGTGAAAACCGAAACCAAGCCATTCACGCTGATGCATATTCAGCGCATTTTTAGACGGACAAATATGACTGCTGCCCTCGCTTCTCACACAAGAGATGTAACCGTGCAAAGTTAAAACAGTTTAAACTTTTAGAAAACATGTCGCGAACTTGTGGAGGTTTATTCCTTTTCACTGCGTCTCTTATGTTTTTAAATGCAATCTCCGTGATGGGCGATTCAGCTCTTTGTATTAAGCAATGCATAAATACATGATGCTGTTTTGTTCATAATTGTTTATGCAATTTACGAAATTATAATTGATTTATATGTGTTAATTTAGATGTAATGCACGTTTTTTTATAGACAGTTATTTCCCTGCGTTGACATCATATGCTGCATTATTTTGCTCATTGCGTCCTCCTGTGGCCTCGGGAAACAAGCCAAACGTTTCCTTAAGACCTATTTAATCTGCATATAAAACATTAGAAATTAGATATCTGTTTAATTTTTATTGTGTTTGACTGTTAAAACAAACAAAAAAAAAATTAGTTGTTTGTCTCAATAAATTGGGTTGATTTGAAAATACAGTGGTTAAATTTAAACCACTATTTTTTTTTTCTATTGCTCTGTTTTAAAAAAGGTTATAAAAAATGTCAATAATTATCGGGTTGATTTGAAAATACAGTGGTTAAATTTAAACCACAATTTTTTTTTTCTATTGCTCTTTGTTTTAAAAAAGGTTATAAAAAATGTCAATAATTATCGATACCGAGCGATATTGAAACATTATATCATTGATATTTTTTTTTAGCTACTGTTTATCACCCAGCCCTAGGTTCACAAGAATCATTTGGTCAAAAATCAGACTACACTGGTTATGCTGTATGTTTTTGATTCACTAAAATGAACTGTAACATGAGAGCCACTTACTTGGAAATCTGACAACATTGTTTGTTATATGCTTTGATTCACTAAAAAGATCTGCATCAAAATAATCATAAGTTTGGAAATCAAACAGTGGTGGCAAAATTGCTTTTACCATATCAGTTGCAATGTACTGTATAATTCACTAAAAAGAATCACTTCATAAGAGTAATTTCTACAGGTGTGTGTTTTTTTTCATGCATAAGAATCATTTAATTCAGGAATACTACACCAACCATGCTGTAAAGAGCTGGACCACACAGGACCGGATTTGAACAGCTATTCCCTCCATAAATGAGTCTCCTATGGTTCTTTACTCCTAAAATGGATGCTTTATTTATTATTTGAATGCGTCTAGTCAGCCCAGGATCAAGAGTCTATTTCCAGAGAAGGTTTGGTGAACTGGCGCTCTCTGAATAGACTTATATTTATGCATTCACTTCCTGAGTTTTTTTCATCTTTGTAAGCCTTTCCGAAAATTCCATAAACAATGGGAACAACGTTTCAGTCTACAATGTTTGTTTTACTGGCAAGACCATAAAGAGTATCCACTAATATAGTCAGACCCAAAAGAAGTCACATGAAAGCATAATTGATTGGATGTTTTGGTATGAGAACTTAGGAAAAATTAACATGCAAATTCAATTAGAAGTCTGCTAAAGCATGAATGGCTTCCTATCCGTCTTTCTGTCTAAAATCTGACTCGAAAAATGCAGAGCTTGACAACATCGCCTATCCAGATTCCAGACTCACAGGAATGTAAATTCCATACCGGAGCGCGACTGGAAGGTAACAAGAGCGTTTTTGGCTGTATCCAATCGGACCAGAATGCCTCCTCAATTACCTGGTTAATAAAGAAAATGATGAATCGTGAAGGAACAGGACCTCAGGCATGGTCTGAATTCTTGTGCTTATCCATCACAAAGGAATGTTCCGGAATTAGAACACAGAACATTCCGGGGGCCAGGGGGCCACCTGTTCGGAATGCAACCGCTTTAATGAGGCTAGTACGAACGCTACTGTTTGGAATAGAGCAAATTTCTGAGCTCTATGTAAACTTTACCATCTATGCAGGGCGACATCTGAATAAACTGCCTAGCAGCCACTACCACAGTGTTATCAAAGTCAAACAGCTCTCATAACATCAGACTTCAGATGCCAAGCTCAATACGATGATTCAACATACAAATGGGAAGATGACTGGATTTAGGGTGGTGTCGTTATGTAGGTAAATACCTGAGGTGAAATTCAAAGGTTTGTAAATACAAAGAAATGAGAACAAGAAAAAAGAAAATCTGTATATACTTCCAAAATAAAATGATAACATTATATTATACATTTAATTATCAGCTTATAAATATATTTTAAATGTAATTAAAATAAAACCAACATCTTTAAAAAATTTACTAAAAATAATAATACATAATATATCTTTTAAATATATTTACATATTGGTACAGTGGAACGCTAACAGGTTAAATCACAAATTACAGCTGATAAGAATCTCCGGTTTAGCTTTATGAATGAAAACACCACATCAACGACTGAAGTAGTCCTTAAGTTTTGAGCGAAACTTACTATAACGCAGAAAAACTGGTCCTCAGGGTCTCAGGCCTGAAAGTGGCATTGCAACTAATTTCAGGTTTTACAGGAAAGTTCCAATCACTAAGAAAAACCCATTAAGGGTCTCAGAATAGTGGCTGAACGGTCGAGTATAAGAGACATGCTCTCAAATGGGATTGCCGCGCTGCTCGCCCTCGGTACAATATAGTCCACTTTCCCCGCAGACAACCTGACGGGAATGAAGGACAGATGAAATTGACCTGTGAGCTTAGGAACAGTGGCATCTCGTTTTCTACAGTTTAGATGCCTGCTGTGGCTTCCTGCGTTTCGGCAGTTTAGTGAGAGATGGGAAGCAAAAAAGATGGAAAGAAAAGAAACAGTAGGGGGGGGAAGGCAATCCGATGAGTGGGTGGAAGACAAAAGATTTTCATTCTTAGTTGTAAAACTGCATAAAATAAACCCTCCAAGGATTTTCTATCTCTCTAGTGACAAGAATAATGAGCTGAGTTTTTATTTTCTAGTTGAAAGGCTTTTTTCTAGTGTGGGAGAATGTATAATATCAGATCTGTTCTGCATTCTAGCCAACATATTACAAGAATAGTTCATCCAAAAAATGACAATTCATCACTTGCTCACCCTTAATGTCTTTTTGTATGACTTACTTTCTTTTGTGGAACACAAAAGGAGATATTTTTTCTTCATAATAAAAGTAAATGGTGACCACGGCAGTCGAGCAAGATTTTTAAGGCAAGAACAGAAAAGGTGTGTTTTTAAAAATCAGATTCAAAATCTGAATATATATGAATTAAATGAAAGAAAAACGCAAAATAGCATTTTCAACAGTAATCTCAGACTTTCGGATTTGATTTTCTACAGAAAGTTTGGTAACAGTTTACAGTAAGGTTCAATACATTAGTAAACATGAATTAACAATTAACAATATTTAAAAATATTTATTATTCTTAGTTAATGGCGATTTCATCATTCACTAATGCATTTTTAAAAGTTGTATCGGTTAAACATTAGTTAACGGACCTGGGCTAACATAACCTAACAATGAAAAGTTATAATTGTTTTAACTAACAGTAACAAAGATTAATAAATACTGTAACAAAATAACTGCATTCAAAATGTACTAACAATGAGCATTAACGTTATCTAATGGAAAGTTATTGTAAAGTGTCATCGAAATTTCTATGACTTAATTTTTTAAGGTCTGGAAAAAAAAAACGTTTTAAAAGTCCCTGATATTTTCATGATAACACAAACATAATATGCACTACATTTATACTGCAACTCAATCATTTCCAAACATTATCTTTCCATGTTTGCAACTGACTCCCTTACATTAACTTTCATTTCAATGATGGGATGATATCTCAAACGTTCAATTACCAAGCGATCCATCATGGCATCTATTATGCCATGAAAAACGAATCATAGCTGCTGGATTTATATTGGCCTCCCTTGGCATTACCTGGTTTCCCCCATCATCAGATAGATTAGACCTGCCAAGATCCACCGCTGGCACCACAAGACACCCAGATCAGACAGCCCTAACTGAGAGCCATGAGGTTAACGTGGCTTGTTGTCTGAAGGGGTAAGGGAATAAATTGACGGCAAATGTCTGCTGTCAGAACTGTGCAGAGGGAAAAAAAAGTGAATGACCTCTGTTGACAAAACTAGCTTGATCTCAGTTGTGAGATGTTATTGATTAGGGAAGGTCTTGATAGCACAGTGATAAATTTGAGCAATAATTCCAAATGATTTCGATTTGTTCATGCTGTGGTGCGGTTAGCAAAAGTCAAAAGCCCTATTCGCACGGGATTAGTATTACCTGGTGACCTCCAGTCATTTGTAATAATTGCGGAGGTTGTCTGTGATCTTAATCCCGTGCGAATCGGCCATGTCTGTAATTTGTAAAGTAAAAATTCCCCCGCAAATGACCTACCATATTTCGCCGAACACCGAGGTCCTGTGATAATATTAGTCCCGTGCGAATCGGCATCTCTGTGATTTGGCCTGCATTTGGCGGGTCGTATATCATTTTTCGAGGTTTTTGTTTGCTGTGCGCCTTTTTATCCATCTTTCGTGAAGAATGGAGCTGCGTTGGAGTGTTTGATAGTATTTTGGGTGCTGTCATCATATCGCTACACCATACAATTTGCAGAAAGAGAAAGCTGAAAAGGTTTTGAGGTTAATGTGTTACAAATAAATCAAGCATAAAGCTTGATATATTATTTTAACCTGGTGAAATGTAAACGACACAGCGCACGAAACTATATTAAGTTTCTTTTTTTTTTTTTAATCCATCTGGACCATACGGGACTCTCAAACCCTTGACATCCGGGTATCCGGGAGATAAGTCAGTAAATTCGAGTAAAATCACAGGCTTCGCTTATCCCGTGTGAATGCACCACACGAAATTCAGATGTGGGGGGGTAATTTCAAAATCACACAAGGTCCCCAGATAATACTAATCCCGTGCGAATAGGGCTTTAATAAGGTTCTGAAAAGGTTACTGTGATGAATGCTAAATGGACATGCTAACACATTTGAGCTATAAGATTAAGACAATGCATACTTGTACGACACATTAAAAGTATAGTGAGCAATTTAAGCAAGTATGCTAATATTTTGACATACATTTATATTAGCTAGATGCTAACACAGAACAGATCTGTGCATTAGCATCTAGCTAAAAAAGTCAATCGCCTTCAAAAATCTAACTAACCCACAAACAAATTTCTAGCATGTTTTGAGTGTTAGCATCTAGCTAAAATAACCTTTAACATCTAGCTAATCCTTTATTTTTCACTATTTCTTAAAAGTTAATAAATACACATTTGAGCTAGAAGCTAAAGCTCAAATCATGCTAGAAGCGTGTGTATATACATGTAAAAAAATCTAACACAGCTTCAGTGTTAATATTTAAACATTCTATCATCAAGCTTTAATTTAATCTACCTTTAATATTTAATATTAAGTTATTTCTTAACTTTGAAGTTCATACATAAGTCACAAGCTCTTTATTTTGTTGTGCAAGGGATTGTGAGCAATTTCACCTGAAAAAAGCACCCAAAGATGTACACTTTAACATTTTACTTGAAATACCATACCACGTGGGCTCTATACTATCATTTAGAATCCACAAATTCTAATCTTGCATACTATTTATTAAAGATAGTATGCAAATTAGAATGCAAGTAGGTGAGAGAGAGAAAGTGAGAAGTCTCAGCTTTCCCTTTGAAACTCTAAACGATACTGCTGAATACAGTAGCAGCCACATAAAGCATCGATACAAACTTTCACTTAAAATAATGACTGTAGAATGAGTCAAAGTGTTGCGGTTATGGTCAAAGAACCACAGAAAAATAATCAAATTTTAGCTATGCTACCAGAGGGCAGGGAGAGGTGAAGGTCATGTTTCACATTGATTTCTAAAGGAGCATGTAAAATATGTCCCACCACACCATGGCTATTCGAGAAAAATGTCAGGGCTCAGACAGTCCTCAGGCAAAAGCTGTTGGAAATCTTTTAAATGCATTATTGAACCCTTAGGGGCAGAGACGGTCAGTTTAAACCAGACAGAGAGACAAAACTGTCAGCAAATTGAGATAAAATACACCTAATCAATTTTTTCAGAAATATCTAGAGATTACAGAGCTCTCCAGTAATTTTAGTACAAACAAATATATATAAGCTGTATTACAACAAAACGCTTTGGCTATGTGACTATAGTGACATTTATACAAAAGAAGCCACACCAAACCCCAAAAAAGTGGCTCACTGTTAGCTGGCGATAACCCACTGCAAATATTTAAACCAATCACATTGAAATGGCTCAGTTTAGATCGTTTTCTTTACTAGCCTGATGGTCTTGGAGTGCCCCCATGCTGTTTGGTTTTATTTTAGGAGTGTTTAGATATGGCTGAGTCAGCTGCCAAGCTCTTTCAGTCTTTGGAAGCTTCCAGAATGCCTAGCCAACCACCTAGAACACAAGCTTTGAAAATGCACCACTTGCTGAGTAAAGGTGGCAAACTGCCATTTATGACTTGATAAAACTTGCCTTAAAGGGGTCATATGATGCGATTTCAAGTTTTCCTTTATCTTTGGAGTGTTACAAGCTCTTGGTGCATAAAGAAGATCTGTAAAGTTGCAAAGACTAAAGTCTCAAATCCAAAGAGATATTCTTTATAAAAGTTAAGAGTCAGCCACACCTACCTAAAACGGCTCGTTCTAACACGCCCCCACACTGTAAACCCGAACAGTACTACTAACTTATAAAGATTAAGAACACTGCAATTAAAGTCTGTTAAATCGTTGATGCAACTTATA
>NW_015629570.1:250805-255521 GCF_001515625.1 Sinocyclocheilus rhinocerous
AGCGAGAGAGAGAGAGAGAGAGCGAGACAGGGTCACATCACAGTGGAGTCAGCTGTCTTAACCGTGGCTTGTGTACTGCAAACACATACCAGCTTCCTCACTGTGTCTGTCACGCGACTCTGTTCCCCAGAGTAAAGACATTGCTCTGTCTTTACATTTATTTTGAAAGATGAAGCTCGCGATTATGGTAAGGGGCGTTACATTTCCGACGAGTGCTTGCGGTGTTCGGCCAATCACAGTGCACTGGGTCAGCTGGCCAATCAGAGCAGGCTGCGCTTGTCAAAGGAGGGGGCTTTGTAGAAAACGAAGCGTTTGAGAGAGGCGGGGCATATAGGACCTACAATAATGTACAGTATTTGAAAAAGAATGTGTTTTTTGAACATTAAAGCATGTCAACATATTCTGTTACACCAAATACACAAAATAATGATCTTTAAAATAGCATCATATGACCCCTTTAATAGGAAAAGTCATATATTTATGGATTTAGGAAGCACATTTGCGTGTGTGGAATGCTAACTGTAAATGAGGATACTGAGGCAGCATACAGAATTGTTAAATCACAATACAGACGGGTATTAGCTTGAAAGACCCATAAATTGCTACGCTAAGCTTAATAGCTGGCCTGTCAGACTTAACGCTGAGCAAAATTTCTTCCATCTCATTGTCTGCACAACTCAAAATGTCACCAGGCTCAGAAGTATTGGCCGTAATTACCAAACTCAAAAAGACAAATAGCTAAATAATAGCAAGAGTGAGGCAAGGAAAGGCCGTGTGTCCATCAGGGACTACAGGCTGCAATTTCAAAATCGATTTACTCCCACAGAAGACAACTGACTATCCTATGACGTCAGGACTTGGGAATAATAGCCTCATCTCTACTTGATGAATGTGTCAGCACTTGAAGCACGGCGGGGAAATAATAATGGAGCTCCCTCATAGCAAGGAGAAATATACAGAAACACTGTGAAAGAGATGAGAACGATTGCTAAGGTGTTACGCCCTGTAACAGATGCTTACCACCCACTCAAGTCTTGAATAATTTAAATTTAGCAAAAGCTCTGCCTGTTGTGGAAGAAAAGATAAAATGACGATTCCAGTCAGGGATATATCACTTTAACACTGAGGTCAGGGAATAGTCAAAATCCTCATTTTGCATTTGTATTGTTTATCCAAGATAAGATGCTAAAGCTAAAGTTTTGTGAAAGATAAGACTGGAATTACTACATCGTTCCTCTCTCTTGCTATCCAGCCTGAACAAGTGATAACACATATCCTTCTCCATGCACCGTCTCCTCAGATCTGCAAGCCCTGAGCTGACAGAAGTGGGGCGCTAACCTGTTTACTTATAAATGGGATATCGGCCAATGCTAGTAGAAAGTGTATGTAAGGTAGAAATAGCTACACTCTCAAAACTCTCTGCTTTGCTGTTCCGACAAGTTCAAGTGTTCATTCCCAATATTGTGTTTCTGTCAACAATAGTGTGGTTGAGTCAAAGGAGTAGATCACCCAAAAATCTAATCAAGTGTAACTTTTTTGCTTTTCAATATAATAAAAGTGAAGGGCTGGGACCTTTCATATCATAAAAGAGTTCCATATACATTATATTTTGAGTCTTCTGAAGTCACACAACACCAATGTGTGAGGACCAGAGCTAAATTTAAGTTCACATTTAAGAAATCCATAAAGGTTTGGAACATGAGCAAAAGGGGTGAGTAAAAGATGACAGAATTTTCATTTTTAGATTAACTAATCCTTTAAAGACACCAAAGAGTTTATATTGATGGACATTGTGTAGATTAAACAGAGGCAGCTTAAACATTACCAGCCCTGGACATCCTGTGCCCAGTGATAAAAAAAAAAAAAAAAACTAATACAAGCGCAATCTTTCTTTCAGTCAGAATTTGAACGAGCCAAGCAGGGTTCCGGCTGCTGTACTTGCAGGTTTCCACAGCTGTACAGATAAGAAAGGCAGCAGAGAGCAGCTAAGTGCACTCTCATCCGAATTAGCCCCAATCATTAATAAGAGAAAATGCAGATAAGCAGGACTGCATAAAAACGGGTTTAAATAAAATACTTTGCGGACAGATTTCTAATAGTTATCCATTTGGGACAAGGGCATTTACTGCATTCAAAAAGCAAACATAACCACAATAGTTTTCAAACTATGCAGTTCGGACAAACCAACACACACATAAGCTTACCATCATGAGTTCCTTCTGAAAAGATTTTTTCTCCTTAGTCTCCATGTTGAGGCAATCTTCCTTTAGTTTCTCCAGCACTGAGGCAACCCTCTCTGGTTCACTATCCAGCTCTGCTCTGCAAAAATATGTCAAAGGAAGATTCACATAGCCCAGAGCGTCAGCAAATGCTCGCCAGTTTCCCAGATTTTCCATAAGTATTGTCCTCACAGAGGCGTAAATGTAAGTGAGAAACTTGCAGGGCTTCAGGATTTGTTCCATCAGCATTGTGGTTGTAAGGTCTGGCCCACAGAAGTAAATAGGCTTAACCTTTCCCAAGACAAGCACATTTTTTACATGTACAAGCCCAATCTTTCCCTGATAGTATCCAATGTACCACTCTTTGGTCCATAGTTGTCCTTTGAGTTTGATCTTCTCCTCACTGAGTAAGGCGATAATATCGCCTTTTTTATATTCCAGCAAGTACTGATTCTTGGTCTGCCTGATAACCGTTTTGATCAGTTTGCCAAATTTCAAGTTGGTAATGCAACGCTCCTGAAACTGTGGGTATTTGGAGGTGATGGCCAGAGGAGACAAAATTATTTTATCAACTTCCTTTTTCTTTAGGAACCGCCTCTGGCCGTTGTTCCGTATCCCGGTTTTAGGCGGTGGCTGTGGTGTCTGAACACAAAATTGTGCAAGGATGCAATCCTGGTCATCTTTCACCTGGACACGTAACGTGAAGTCAGATATCTCATCTGCATTCCGAGATGTAATCATGTAGATGAGTCGACTCACCTTGCCTAGTTTGATCTGAAACCCACGAACAACCCTAGCCTGATCATTTGACTTGACCTCATAATTTGACATGTTGGAATACATGCCTATCTGCAAGTCCTGAGGTCTGCCAAGGACAAATTGGTGCTTCCCCCACAGTTGTAGGGCAACAGGAGGGGCAGACTTTGCTTGTTTCCCAACTTCGCTAACTAGAAGAGTCTTGGGGGCACAGTCATGGCCAAAAATGGCCACCACAGTCTTAAAAGATGGATGAATGTGTTTGGGCCCGTAGAGACCCAATGTAACTTTCTTCATCATATGATCCCAAACAGTTGAATTGAAGGAAACATGTTGGGTCTGGACAATAACTGCTACATACATGCAGGGCTCCAAGTTGTCCAACTGAACCTGAATTGTATCACCATAAATGTAAGCTTGTGGAACAGGAGAATAAGGACCCTCTTTGCAATCACTTCTTACACACAAAACTTCCGCCATTTGACTTTCTGTCCTAGTTGCAACGGATACCTTCATCTCTAAGGTAATGAATGACTTTATCTCCATGTTGCTAAGTTTGATTTCAACTACTGGACTGACAGTCGAGCATCTGTCATTGTTTAGCTCCAAAGGAGGATCTAGTAGAGCCTTCATAGAGATTTGCTGAGTGTCTCCCACTGCTACATGGCCTTCAGGAACATGAATACTGATATTTGTATCTGGGAGTTGGACTGCCCCTCCACAGCTGTCCAACTTGCAGACAATGTTGGTCTCTACTGGTTGTGTTTGACCCCAGCCTGGGTTTTGCCCAAGGGACTCAAGGTCATGGCAAGATCGTGCCAACTTTCGGTGGTTTAGCCATGCTGTCCTAAAGTCCTCTCTGTTCTGAAACTGCTCCGGTGAGGGAGCTTTAAGCCCTGTAAAAAAACCTGATGAAGGCAATGGAGGATTTGACTGAGATTGTAAGACAGATAACTCTGATAAACTGTAAGATCTCTTGCTTCGAAAAAAGGGATTGTCCTTGCGAAGCATCAGCAAGGCTTCAAAATCAGCGCTGGTGGATGTTCCATCAAAGACACTATTGCTGTACCCTTTTGTGTTGCTGGTGGTGGAGATGGGGGCTGAAGGCAAGTCAAAGAAAAGTAAATCCAGGCTGTTGCATTGGTTCGCCTTCTCATTGCTGTTCTGATCAAGAACGTCATCCATGGACCCATTTAGGAATGGATTGGTTGAGGAGAGCATGGAGAAGGGGTTATTGTTGTCATAAGGCAGGGAGGGCTTCAGTGACACTCCAGTCCACTCCCCCAGTAGGTCCAGCTCTTTTGCTCCCTCCTCCGAGCAGTCCGTAAGATTGTCAATCATCCCACTGTCACTTAGAGATGAGTTCCTGTAGTTGATCGGCTGGACGTACGTCGAAGGGATATATCCCATTTCTCGGTTGTTGTGGGCATACCACCATTCCCCACCAGACGTATCCAGCACATAGAGATGATCCCCTTTGGAGAACTTTAGAGTGGTAAAACTGGATGGACAGTAATCCTTTATAGCAACCACTTCCCGTGCAGTTCCAAACGATGTTGAGGGGGCCAAACGCAAGGCACTTGGAGTAGGCACTATAGAGATGAACATATTAATAAGAATTACTGATTTGTAATATTATATATATATATATATATACATATATATATATATATACTGTATATATGGCACAACCAAATCAAACTCCATTTTATTACACAGAACTTAATTTCTGAACTTATTT